>NC_090744.1:19418962-19571462 GCF_036898095.1 Palaemon carinicauda
AAAGGGAAGCAAACGCAAGCAAATCACCTAACCTACCCTAGGAGTCGTAACCTTATCTACATGGGGCCTACACCCCTCCTGCTACCCTCATTAAGACCACCCTAAGACTAAGTCTTATCCTTGGGTTTGGTTACCAATCGGCTTCACTCCTGGCAAGGCAACACTAAATCATAATATTTTGTAAATCATAAGATCTTCATATTATCGAATTTCGAACAAAGATGAACAACATTTTTCCCATGAAGAAAATCAATTTGACTATTGATAAGGAAATTACGTCTGACCCACCCAACTTCATTCACCCCTATGACATTAATATTTCATTGGGGTCGTATGTAGATATGCAAACGAGTCACCTGTTTCATACAATTTACACCGTATTGTAAACTTTTACAGGATAAAAATAGTTCACAGTATCTCGAAACCTCTGAAAACTGTGGTTTTATGTATGATAGCGGCCACGTGTATGTATGATGACGGGTGGCTAAGATTAGGGCAGTGTAAGGAGGGGTTGCAGGATGCCGTTAGCCCATGTTAGGTAGGGAAACGGCTTGCAGGTTAGATTAGGTGGGGGCGTTTAAGTTAGGTGTTATTCTTATGTAGCCTAGAGGTTTTGCATAACAGACAGTTTTTGTAGTACAGTATGGTGGCCTTGCCTTACGAACGGGTAAAAAGCGGGAAGAAATTCCTGTATAAAGGGTAAGTAGGTTTTAGAATAGGTGGGAAAGAGCTAAAATAAAAATGGTTCATATACCGTACTGTTTTTATGACTGTTCAATATACCATGGATTGAATGACACTGAAATTCTAAGAAAAGTCAAGAAGTTTAGGTTTTACGTTTGTGGGATAAAGATATGGATCAAGAATTGAGTAAGGAATGACTAATGTTTGCTGTTAATAAACTGGGGAAAGTGAAAAGAAACTGCAAAAAGTGAAATAGCTGAAAAGTAATGGAATGAGGAGATAATTGAGAGTGAATGGGAGTGAGTTAGGTTTTGAGAGTAAATGGAAGCTGGGAAGACGTACGAATATATTTCATATGGATAGCGGATAGCTGGATGCCATATGCTGTATTGTGTTTTTAATTTATTTGACAATATTCTTATAATTGTTACCTGAAATATTTTCATCACTTAGAGCCGTCATTGATTGAAACTTCAGAATTTACTATAAATTTAAGAGTTAGGAAAGTCGCCTTCAGAGAGGTACACCATTGAACTTTGAAATATGGAAATTTTGATTTAAAAGTTATGTTTTTATCAGAGAAAATGATACTCGGATTTTGATAAATAATAAAATGATCATTTTTATCATAGGAAACTAAGGGTCAGATAGAATAGATTTATGAAAATTGAATATTTAACGAGAAATTTAGAACTGTTCAGTACATCTTATTGAATTTACTTAAACAATTATCTTTTGATTTTAGGGTGATTTGGTTCGTCAAATGAAAACTGATGGGGCCCCTGAAATGGATGTCAAGAAACAAGTCCAGGAATTGAAAAATCGTAAAAAGGTATGTAGATTATCTTTTTGTTTGATCTGCTATTTATTTTCCAATTTCAGCTGTGATTGTTGTGATAATTCTGACTTTTATGAAGTACTTCTTCTTACAATTTTATAGAGAACCAATTATCTATGTTATAATTATACAGTACTATACTGTATGGAGTTTAGAATGTTATTTTGCATGTGATTGAGTATAATGTTGCCTTTTCTCAGTTTGACAGTACATTATGCGGGAATCATAGAATTGTTCCTACGCGTATACAATCCTTTGGTCCTTTACAAGAAGGAAGGTGTCTTTAGTGAATCTGGAATGGCTGATGAATTTGATAACAAGGTAGTCAACGAGAGGTTGCGAGCACGGACAAATATCCCCCTCTGCCGGAATCTCCTCAATTTTGTTTTCAGCCGCAATGAGAGCAGATGTACTGTTGCACCATTACCAAAAACCTTATCATCATTATTTTCCCTACGGGAAGAAATGTGAGCTGCTGCTTATGTTCATGAATGTGAAACAAGAAATTTTCATTTAGCAGGGAATGGTGAACTTTGTAGCCAGTTTATTATTATACTGGCTGTAGATCTGCACTCTCTGTGCTTCTGTAGAGAGCATGATTATTTGCAATCAGCCCTATGTGCCAAGTGTAGGTTGTGGCTTCCTGTGCGATGGCAGGCGTATGCCTTTTGGGGGGCGTGGGGAAGAGCGCTAAGCCTTCTTTGGCGTCTGCTTGGGCAATGGCCAAGAAGGCAACAAGGAGGCCTTTGCCTCCTCTGTTCTCTCATTGAGGGCGTTTGCCACTGGTGCATATGCCCCTGGGCTGGTTCCCATGGAGTATGCTTCATGAGCAAGAAGCTCTTGGAGCTACATCGGAGGGCTTTTCAGGTTTGGTGGCGTGTGAGGTTTCCCTAGTTTTCATCTCCCCCTATTGGAAGTTGAAAGCTTTTAGATTCTACCTAAAGGATCTCTCTTACGTTCAATGTGTACGTTGTTGGACGAGTTGTAGCTCTGAGTGGAGTAGTAACCAACTTTGATCATACTGATAATTGTTCAGATTCAGTCTCTCATTGGTGGCCTATCCCATTCAGCAAGAGTTATTAAAAAATAAGATATCTACAACACTAACATTAGCCTCTGGTTCTGAATAAGTACAAACCATGTTTCTAATGACAAGGTTCCTATTCTATTGATGATCTTTTGTTAGTTGCACTACTTATGACTTTCAGGGTCCTTCACCTCAGAGGTTATTGGCTTCAAAGTCTTTGTCATTCACTTTGGAATTTTGTAAGCATCCCTTGATCTTAATTAATAGCTTAGGCTACTGTGAAGTAATGGGTTCAAAGCAAGGTAAATACATTTTTGAAGGTATATAATGTCTTGTCACAAACTTGATGCTTTTCTTAAGCTTAAGGGCCATTTCTTGTCCCCATATATTTGGTGAACGGGCTAAAGTTGCTAAACTATACAGGAAATTACCTTTTTTTTTTTATAGGAGATTGATTGATTGAAAGTTTTCTGGCATCCTGACATCCAAGGTCATTGACGCCGTTTTATAGAAGCTTAGGTTTTGGTGGCCTGTGTGGTAGCGTCCCTGACGGGTGAACGCTAGACTGGGGTTCGAGTCCCGCTCAAACTCTTTAGTAGCTTTGGTCGCTGCAACCTCACCATCCTTGCGAGCTAAGTATGCGGGGTTTGGGGCGCCTCTAGGTCTATCTGCCGAGTCATCGGCAGCCATTGCCTTGCCCTCCTTGGTCCTAGCTTGGGTGGAGAGGGGGCTTGGGCGCTGATCATGTGTGTATATGGTCAGTCTCTAGGGCATTGTCCTGCTCGATAGGGCACTGTTCCTTGCCCCTGCCATTCATGAGTGGCCTTTAAACCTAGACGTAATCATCTTACCAGGGAAAGCCTTCCTCTTTTACTTTTCTGTTTTGAATTGTGTCTGACAGAATTTGACTTCTGTAAGGTAATGGGTTTGTATTAAAAAGGACTTATTTTAAAGAATATAATAATATTCCTCTTAATTTTATCTACTTAAGGTTATAGTTATTGAAAACTTTTTTCCTTTCATGCCTGTTGCATGTTAATATTTACACATATTGGTGAAGAAAATTTAATTTAATTAAAAAATTCTGGAAATAGAAAGTTTTCTCAACTCTCATGTCTTCCATTTCATAATTCGTCTGTGCTTTAAAGTTACTGATTGAGCTGTTTTCAAGGTCTCATGTAAAGTAGGAATTATGATACTTTTTTCTAGCTCATGCAAGGTTTTTTATGATTTTTTTTTTCTTATTTAGTCCTTACATACCGTATATATACAGGACAGTATATTGGAGCAGTATAGTATTGTTATCTTTACAGGAACTGGAAGACATGACACTGAAGCTATATCCACAGGACTCTTTTGATAGAGCCAAAATGAACGATCTGATCAAGCGTAGATTCTTTTACGATAACTCGTTTGCCATTTATGGTGGAATCACAGGTATGTGGGTTATTGCCGCTTGCCAGGCTTTTCAGTTTTATGTTTTCTAATATGTTGTATAACATCTTTCAGACTAACTTCCAATGCACATTGTAGAAATCATTATGCAAAATTTTAAATATTCAGTTTTAAATATTTAACTTAGCCGGTGAATATATAGCTGCAACTCTGTTGCTCGACAGACAAAAACTGTACAAAAAAACTCGCCAGCGATCGCTATACAGGTTGCGGGTGTGCCCATCAGCGCCATCTGTCGGCCAGATACCAAGCTCTATGTAAACAAAGACTCAATTTTCTCTCTGTCGACAAGACGTACTTTACTCGCTGTTGCTAACTGGAGTTTTTCACATCATCTTTGGTGAAGTACTATATTCTGGTTTTGAGCTTTCGCTGTGCAGGGTTTTTCTTCAAATAAATCCTTGAACTCTTTTTTGTATCGGATTCATTGTTGATGACTTAGATCGTTTTTTTGGAATTTTCCCTTGACCAATTCAAAATGGCTGACCCTTCACAAGTTCCCAAATTTAGAAAATGCAATGCTAGGGACCTTTCTAGGCGTCTTTCGAAGGCTTCTATCGACCCTCACACTGTTTGTTCCAATTGTCGGGGTAAAACCTGTCAATTGGAAGATCGGAGTGAGGAGTGCGTGGGCCTTTCGGAATTCGATTTTATCGAATTTGAAAAGTACACACGCAGGCTAGAGAGAGATAGAATTAGGAGAAGTTCTTCTAGGTCTATTGATGTTTCCTCTCCTCATGCCCCACAACCTATTCCTTCCCCTGTAGTGGTTGTTCCTCCTAGCACTCAGGAACCTTCGATGGCTGACATGATGCGTGCCATCCATGCCCTGGGGGAGAGAGTTGAGTCCCTTGCAAGTGACCGCAATCAACTCATGGCGGATGTTAAGGAGCTTAAGTGCCAAAGTGCAGTGGGAAGTGATAAAGTGCCAAGTGAAAGTGTTGTGAACAGTGTTGCGCTTGAGGGTTCGTCTGTTCGTGCCTGTCGTCCTCCTAGTCCGGGACCTCTTGCAAGCTCCCAAGTCCAGGGGAGAAGCAATGTCGCACGACGCATGGGTTCGAGAGGCTTTAATCAGCGAACAGACGTTCCCTCCATGATATCAGGCGTATCTCCCCAAGATCGCCCCTACCTACGTAAGACGAGAGAGCCCATTTATACCTCGTCGTCTGAAGGTGTTTCTCGTAAGAAACTTTGGACTAAGGTCTCACGACCTTTAAAACGTAAATCGGTCCCTTCAGGACAAGTCCAACGTCCCGGTTGTAGCCACTGGGTCAGTTCGGACTCGTTGCCGTCATCTGATGACTGCTCACCGCCTAAGAGAGGCAAAGCGGTACCGCTTCAGTCACTAACACCGTCTGTCGCCGCACCTGCTCCCGTAGACCCTAAATGGGCTTTGCTGCAAGACATGCAGTCCAAGCTTACGTCTTTGATGCAGGACTTTCTTGCGGAGAAGGTTGCTGCCGTACCTTCTAGCCAACAACCATCCAAGCGATCGGTTGTGCGTCCTGTTGACGCTGAGGTATCCTTCTCGCGTCTACCAGTTGAGGTGGTTCCTCCACCGATGCGATCCAGTGTGGGTTGCCAGCCGCACGTTGACGTTAAGCGACGCACGGAGGTGGTTGTTGACGTTCAGGACGTTCAACAACCATCAGAGGTGACTTGTTTTGACGCGGTGCGTCAACCTCCGCAACCCGGTGTGGTTTCCACTGCTCAACCCAGTCGGTCTAGACAGTCTCGGGTAGACGCTGTGCGTCCTCGCGCTCCCATGGTTGTTGACAGTTCACAGACTGTGCAGCAGTTCCATGACGTTGTGTCCGGCTCCGTCACGCATGCACCAGTGCGACCGGACTCAGCGAACCAGACGTTGCCCACTCCGTTGCCGTTTCCTCATCAGTTTTCGGATGAGGAACTTTCTGATGATGATGTTGCCTAACAACAAGACGATCAACAATCAGAATTGGACGAGCCTAAGTCAACTCAACCATCTTTGGACTTTAGAAAAGTCTTGGCTATTTTCAAAGAGTTGTTTCCTGACCAGTTTGTTTCTGTGGCTCCTCGTTCTCCGCCGTCAGAGTTTGTATTAGGCATGCCTTCGCAGAAGGCATGCCTAATACAAACTCTGCCTTTACTAGACTCGTCCTCGCACGCTCGTCTAAGAGAGCTTTGCGGCTGATAGGAGACTGGATAGAGTCCAAGAAGAGTTTAGGGAAGACAGCATTTGCCTTTCCCCCAACTAAACTCTCTTCTAGATCGAGCGTCTGGTATGCCACGGGAGAAGTTCTCGGCTTGGGAGTTCCTGTCTCTGCCCAGGGCGACTTCTCAAGTCTTGTAGACTCTCCCCGCCGCCTTGCCATGAGACGCTCGAAGATTTGTTGGTCATCATCGGACCTGGACCACCTTATGAAAGGGATCTTTAGGGCTTTTGAAGTCTTTAACTTTTTAGACTGGGGCTTAGGAGCCCTGAGCAGGAAAATCTCTTCGACAGATAAAGATATTTCTTTGCTCATTATGTCCTGCATGGACAAGGCCGTCCGTGATGGGTCCAATGAGCTAGCTGCCTCATTCACGTCCGGAGTCCTGAAAAAGCGAGTGTCTCTCTGCTCGTTCCTGTCTGCTGGAGTTACACCATGCCAGAGATCTGAGCTTCTCTTTGCTCCCCTTTCCAAGTGCCTGTTTCCAGAAGTCTTGATAAAGGAAATTGCTGCTTCGTTAGTGCAGAAGGACACTCACGATCTAGTTGCGTCCTCAGCTCGCAAATCTCCCCCTTTGCCTTCATCTTCCGCTAGACCGAGGATAGACGCTCCAGCGTCTCGCTTTATTCCGCCCTTTCGTGGCAGAGCCTCCAGCAGAGGAGGTGCTCGTGCCGAAGGGAAGCGAGGGAAGAGGAAAGGTTCCAAGTCCTCTAAGGGCAGAGTCTGACTGCCCGCAACTTCAGACAGCAGTGGGAGCCAGACTCAAGAACTTCTGGCAAGCCTGGGAGAGGAGAGGCGCAGATTCACAATCTGTGAAGTTGCTCAGAGAGGGGTACAAAATCCCTTTTGTACGCAAACCCCCTCTAGCAACGTCTCCCATCGATCTCTCTCCCAGGTACAGAGAGGAAGAAAAGAGACAAGCCCTGAAATTGGAAGTGTCTCTTTTGCTAGAGAAGGGAGCGGTGGTCAAAGTCTCGGACCTTCAATCACCGGGATTCTACAACCGCCTCTTCCTAGTTTCAAAGAAGACAGGAGGGTGGAGACCGGTGCTAGACGTCAGTGCTCTGAATGTCTTTGTCACAAAGACGAAGTTCTCCATGGAGACCACAAAGTCAGTCTTAGCAGCGGTCAGAAGGGAAGACTGGATGGTCTCCCTAGACCTAAGGGACGCCTACTTCCACGTCCCCATTCACTCAGACTCCCAACCTTTTCTGAGATTCGTTTTCGAAAATGTGGTCTACCAGTTTCGGGCCCTGTGCTTTGGCCTAAGCACAGCTCCTCTCGTGTTTACGAGGCTGATGAGGAATGTGGCCAAATTCCTCCACTTATCGGACATCCGAGCCTCCCTTTATTTGGACGACTGGCTTCTCAGAGCCTCTTCCAGTCGTCGCTGTCTGAAGGATCTCAAGTGGACTCTAGATCTGACCAAGGAATTGGGACTCCTAGTCAATTTGGAAAAGTCGCAACTGGTCCCATCCCAAACTATTGTGTATTTAGGGATGGAGATTCACAGTCTAGCTTTTCGGGCTTTTCCGTCGGCCCCCAGAATAAGTCAAGCCCTGTTATTCATCCAGAACATGCTGAAGAAGGAACGCTGCTCAGTCAGGCTGTGGATGAGTCTGGTAGGGACGCTGTCATCCCTGGAACAATTTGTGTCACTAGGAAGACTACACCTCCGTCCGCTTCAATACCATCTAGCTTTTCACTGGAAAAAGGAGAAGACGCTAGAAGCGGTCTCGATCCCGATTTCCGAAAAGATGAAGTCTTGTCTGACTTGGTGGAAGGACAATATCAACCTAAGAGAGGGTCTTCCCCTGGCTGTTCAGACTCCCAACCACGTTCTCTTCTCGGACGCATCGGACGTGGGCTGGGGCGCGACACTAGACGGTCGGGAATGCTCAGGACTGTGGAACTCGAGTCAGAGGAGCATGCATATCAACTGCAAGGAGCTGTTGGCAGTACATCTGGCCTTGAAAAGCTTCAAGTCTCTCCTTCGAGGCAAAGTGGTGAAAGTAAACTCAGACAACACCACGGCCTTGGCGTACATCTCCAAACAAGGAGGTACCCACTCACTGACGTTGTACGAGATCGCAAGGGACCTGCTCATCTGGTCAAAAGGTCAAGACATCTCCCTAGTAACAAGGTTCATCCAAGGCAACTTGAATGTCATAGCAGATTGTCTCAGTCGGAAAGGGCAAGTAATTCCAACAGAATGGACCCTCCACAAGGATGTGTGCAAGAGACTTTGGGCCACTTGGGGCCAACCAACCATAGATCTCTTTGCAACCTCGCTGACCAAGAGGCTCCCAATCTATTGCTCCCCAGTCCCGGACCCAGCAGCAATACATATAGATGCCTTCCTCCTAGATTGGTCACATCTGGATCTCTACGCATTCCCACCGTTCAAGATTGTCAACAAGGTACTGCAGAAGTTCGCCTCTCACGAAGGGACAAGGTTGACGTTAGTTGCTCCCCTCTGGCCCGCGAGAGAATGGTTCACCGAGGTACTTCGATGGCTAGTAGACGTTCCCAGAAGTCTTCCTTTAAGGGTGGACCTTCTACGTCAGCCTAACGTAAAGAAGGTACACCAAAGCCTCCTCGCTCTTCGTCTGACTGCCTTCAGACTATCGAAAGACTCTCGAGAGCTAGAGGCTTTTCGAAGGAGGCAGCCAGTGCGATTGCTTGAGCAAACAGAGCATCCACCATTAGAGTCTACCAGTCGAAGTGGGAAGTCTTCCCAGACTGGTGCAAGTCAGTTTCTGTATCCTCGACCAGTACCTCTGTAGCTCAAATAGCTGATTTTCTCTTATACCTGAGAAAAGGACGATCCCTTTCAGCTCCCACTATCAAGGGCTACAGAAGCATGTTGGCATTGGTCTTCCGGCATAGAGGCTTAGATCTTTCCAACAATAAAGATCTTCAAGACCTCCTTAAGTCTTTTGAGACCACCAAGGAGCGTCGTTTGGCTACCCCTGGATGGAATTTAGACGTGGTGCTAAGATTCCTCATGTCAGACAGGTTTGAGCCGTTACAATCAGCCTCCCTGAAAGATCTCACTCTAAAGACTCTTTTCCTGGTATGCTTAGCCTCGGCTAAAAGAGTCAGTGAGATTCATGCCTTCAGCAAGAACATCGGATTTTCGTCAGAAAAAGCCACCTGTTCGCTACAACTTGGTTTTCTAGCCAAAAATGAGCTGCCTTCTCGGCCTTGGCCTAAATCTTTCGATATTCCCAGCTTATCGGAGATCGTAGGCAATGAACTAGAAAGAGTCTTATGCCCTGTGAGAGCTCTTAAGTTCTATTTAAAGCGTACCAAACCTTTACGAGGCCAATCTGAAGCTTTATGGTGTTCAGTTAAGAAACCATCTTTGCCTATGTCAAAGAATGCTTTATCATACTTTATCAGATTGTTAATACGAGAAGCTCATTCACATCTGAGTGAGGAAGACCAATCTTTGCTTAAGGTGAAGACGCACGAAGTTAGAGCTGTTGCAACTTCCGTGGCCTTTAAGCAAAATAGATCTCTGCGAAGTATAATGGACACAACCTATTGGAGAAGCAAGTCAGTGTTCGCGTCTTTTTATCTAAAGGATGTCCAGTCTCTTTACGAGAACTGCTACACACTGGGACCATTCGTAGCAGCGAGTGCAGTAGTGGGTGAGGGCTCAACCACTACAATTCCCTAATTCCATATCCTTTTAATCTTTCTCTTGAAATGTTTTTAATGTTGTTTTTATGGGTTGTCCGGAAGGCTAAGAAGCCTTTCGCATCCTGGTTGATTTGGCGGGTGGTCAAAGTCATTTCTTGAGAGCGCCCAGATTAGGGGTTTGATGAGGTCCTGTTGTATGGGTTGCAGCCATTGATACTTCAGCTCCTAGGGGTCTATCAGCATCCTAAGAGGATCGCGAGGCTCCGTAAGGAAGACGTACTTATAAGGCAGAGTAATCGTTCAAGTCGACTTCCTTACCAGGTACCTATTTATTTTGTTTTTGTTATTTTGATAACTTCTAAAATGAAATAAAAACTCTTAGCTCATAAAATGTAAACATATATTACTGGTCTCTATCCACCATCCTGGGTGTGAATCAGCTATATATTCACCGGCTAAGTTAAATATTTAAAAATGATATTTTAATTATAAAATAAATTTTTGAATATACTTACCCGGTGAATATATAAATTAAATGACCCTCCCTTCCTCCCCAATAGAGACGCAGTGGGACAAGGAGAAAATTGAGTCTTTGTTTACATAGAGCTTGGTATCTGGCCGACAGATGGCGCTGATGGGCACACCCGCAACCTGTATAGCGATCGCTGGCGAGTTTTTTTGTACAGTTTTTGTCTGTCGAGCAACAGAGTTGCAGCTATATATTCACCGGGTAAGTATATTCAAAAATTTATTTTATAATTAAAATATCATTTTTGAGGTGAGTTTGAGTACAGTATTTGAGTCGATGCTCTTCTTATTTTATTTAATGTAAAACTTTATTAGTCTTTTGTTTTAAAGTTTTATTAATTATATTATTTGGGACATTACTTGAAGGCCATAAGAACATGATCCACACTAGATAATCTCTTTGGTATTAAAATATTTTGCTTGAATATTTTGTTAGTGTTGGGGATACTGAAACAAAAGCCAAGGATTTATTTAGTAGGAATTATCATAGTTTCCCCTTTTTTATTTACAGTATATGCTTTATTTTTGTTTTAGGAAAAATTTTTTATATATGAAATATAGATTTTGATAACATGATTACTTACAAAACAATAATATTTTAATAATCTTCCCATAGTGTTTTCTACTTTGATTATTAAGAAATTCGAAATTTCAGGCCAGTACGATTATGGTCCAATGGGATGCGATTTGGTTGACAACATGCTCTCAGAATGGCAGAAGCATTTTGTTATTCAAGAAAGAATGCTGAAAGTGAACTGTTCAATCCTCACCCCTGAACCTGTTTTGAAAGCCTCCGGTCATGTTGATAAGTTTGCTGACTATATGGTGAAGGTGAGTATATTGAAGTACTTTTAAAGGATTCATATATTTCACGTTACTTTATTTTTGTTTCACCTTACATTCTTTTCTGGATTTGGCTCAAGGGAACTGTGAGGTTTAAGGTTTGCCAATCTCCTCAGTGTTCATGTTTCAGTGACCCACATTGAGGCAAGGTTTTTGGTTATTAGCTATGAAGTCCTAGTGTAATTATTTAGTAAGATGAAGGATGTTTTCTGTTTGGAATTAAAAGAATTGTTAAATTTCCAGGCAACTTTCCGAAGACTTTCATGAGTGATATTAGAGTTGCACGCAAGAAAGGTGTCTTACTAACTTTTCTTAGTAGAACCTGCTAAAGGTCTTTGTCTAAACCTTTATATGTGGTGCTACTTTTTAATCTGATTATAATAAGAGTATCCTGTCTCCTTTGCTTAAGGAGGAAATGGGAGTCCTCTCTCTCTCTCTCTCTCTCTCTCTCTCTCTCTCTCTCTCTCTCTCTCTCTCTCTCTCTCTCTCTCTCTCTCTCTCTCTCTCTCTCTCTCTCTCTCTCTCTCTCTTTCCTTCACTTGTGAAAATATTGAGAACTTCATGATTTGTGCTGGTTACAAAGGTTATCTTGCTATGGGAAATGTGTTGCATGCCATTTGCAAATACATCAGAACTTCTCTTTAATAATACTATACTCCGCTTATTACCTCCGCCAATAAAGTTGGAATGAGGTTATATTTTTGCCCCTTTTTGTGTAGGTTTTTGTGAACAGCTTCCTGGCTACAATTTTGATTGTAGAGTAATGAAGCTTGCAGGGATTAGCTTATATAAAAATCTGGAAAGGATTAAATTTTGGGAGGTAAAGGCCAAGGTCACAGTCAAGCAAAATGTCCAATTTGCGTAATCAGCCACACAAATTGACATCGTTGTCAGAGACTTGAAACTTGATTTATATTTCAGTGTATGAAAATCCATGCCAATTAATACATGTTAAGGTTAAAGGTCAAGGTTGAGAAATAAGCTGCTGCGGCGGCTGTGTGAGCTCTACCGAGTGCCCCTCTAGTGTGTCTTCTTTTCATATCTGACTAAATTTTTTGATGAGGTTTTGCCTAGCTATCATTTTAGACATTAATTTTTATCATAAATCTCTTGAATGATGGTTAAATGTAAAGTTCTGTTAATTTAAACTCTAAATTTTTTTTTGAATATTGTACCGTTAGTTAACTACAGGATATTGTTAATGTTCAAGTGCAGGTTAGACTGCAGAGACTTTTAATATGCATTTTGTATACAACTGAAAAGTTCCAAATAACTCTATTTATCGTTTTATATTTCAGGACGTTAAGAGTGGTGAATGCTTCCGGTTGGACCACTTGATAAAGCAACATTTCGAGAAGAGAATGTCGGATAAAAAATGTACTCAGGAAGAAAAGGATCTAATTTCACGCAAAATAAATCTTCTTGATGGCATGACAATGGTTAGTTGGTCATTTACATTCTGGCAGTCAATTTAGAATTGGTCTTTTTGGGTTTTTACTTGAGAGTAAACTACAGAGGGTCCCCAACTTAACTATAATTCGGAGATGCAAACACAAATCCAACTCAAAATAAAGACAAGATAAAGAAAAGCTGTAATAAAACTATTATATCATTTAATACAGTAAGAAAAATTACATTTGTAATAACCTGATATCTACTTCATATGAAACCTGATTATTTGTTGACTTATGTAGCTGGAAATCATAGGCATTGGATTCAAGTTAGGCTTACCCTAAAAAATCTAACAAAATTCGACTCACAAACAGCTTCTTTGAGCCTATTAAGTTTGTAAGTTAAGGACCTTCTGTATGTATGGATGTTAGAGTGATGGAAATGGAGGCACAGGGAACGAGAAGGAGAGGGAGACCAAAGCGAAGGTGGATGGTCTGTATCAAGGATGACCTTCGATCAAAGGGATTAACCGGTGATGAAGTGTGCGACAGAGGTAGATGAAGAACACTGGCCAGAGACATCGACCCCACATAGAAGTGGGAAAAGATGCAGACAAAGAAGAAGAAGAAGAAGGAGGGTGTTATCCCACTAGGTTACATAAATAAATAACAAGATTATTCTTACTATTTGTGTAACATTATGTAACAGGAAAAGTAATAGCTGTGCTATTCTTATTTATTCATTCCATGATTTATTTTAGTTACCCCTGTATCCGTTTCCCAAGTCACCCTATGATGCTCGTGATGTCAGAGGTAGATAGCAATGGCGATGCCTTTGATGTATGTTTGATTGTTCCTTTTTCCTTAAGCATCGTATCCTACAATGAATAATTAACTAATCTTGAATGTAAAATGTATATTAGAACATATATCTGTTTTATTTACATCTTTCGGCTAAATTCTAAGTCTGCCATTCTTCTTTTTCAAACAGTTAGTGTATATGCCAGACAGTTAGGTTTTATTTGCAGGTATATTCCCCCGGAGCTACAAATAGAAAGACTTGACACTTCTAAAGCATTCCTGTAACCATTAGAAATATACTTTTTTTGTATTTTCTTGTATGTGATGTATTACAAAACGCTGAATGTCTAAACTTCTTTCCTCCTATTTGTGTTCAATAGGAAGAAATGGATGCCATCGTTAAAGAATATGACATGAAGTCTCCGTCAACTGGCAACGACTTAACGGATGCTGTGGAGTTCAATCTCATGTTTCCTATTTCTATAGGGCCCTCAGGTAAAGGTTCCGTAACTTTTTCTTCAATCAGATTATAGTACTGTATTACTTTGTCATATTAATGAAATTACGGAGACAGAATATCCGTTAAACATATTTTTTCAAATTGGTGTTTATGTACGTTGAAGGATATTACTGAATATAGTGTGTCAAGATTTTAACCAAAGAATTTGTATTTCTAAAAACAAAAAGACTTCAAAGTGCAATTTCAAATTAGCAAAGCATGTGAGCCTTGGGAAAGGCCAAGCTTACTTCATCATTACCTGAAGTAAATTTTTTTTGTACATGCCGCCGGAGTCGTCCATCGACCCACTGCATATAAGATGTATTAAAAGTACTCTTGTTTGTAGGCTTATTATTATTATTAGAATACTTGCTAAGGTAACAACCCTAGTTGGAAAAGCAGAATGCTATTGTATAAGCCCAAGGGGTCTAACAGGGAAAATAGCCCAGTGAGGAAAGGAAACAAGGAAAAATAAAAGTAACAACATTAAAATAAATAATTCTTATATAAACTATAAATACTTTAACAAAACTAGAGGAGGAGAAATAAGATAGAATAGTGTGCCCGAGTGTACCCTCAAGCAAGAGAACTCTAATTCTTCTAAATGAATTTGTAGAAATCAATATTTTTTGTCAGAATATATACTGTTTTAAATGAAGTACTGTTTTAGATCTTGTTTGTTGTGAAATTTTGAAACTGAAATTTAATGTTATTGTTTGTTCTTTAGGGGCAATGAAAGGTTTCCTGAGACCAGAAACTGCTCAAGGAATTTTCGTCAACTTCAAGCGGTTGTTGGAGTATAATCAAGGAAAACTTCCCTTTGCTTGTGCTCAGGTAAGGATTTTACTATTGTTAAAACCCATTTGGTGGAAAGGTACTATACTATCTATAAATGATAATATTAAGTGGAAAAAGTCTTTAGAGAACCATGTTGACCCTTTTACCTCCAAGCTATTTGGAACTTTCCAACCCTTAACCCCCAGGCGTTGTTCTTTTTCAAGCACGTTTTGCAATATTTTTCTTTTTAGATTGCCCTGACAGCCTTAATTTTCATCATAGAGAGGTCAGGTTGGTCTCATTATTTTGGAAAATGCCTGAAGTTTCTTATAAAGTTATGAAAGATATGCAAAATAAATGCAAATAGCAGTTTTTTGCAAGGACGTACCAGTATGTCCATGGGGTTTAAGGGATGAGTTTTGTGAAACGTACCAGTACGTCCATTGGGGGGGGTAGAAGGGTTAAGAAACTTTTAATATAGATACATCTTAGTCTTTGTCTTTTCCGAAGACTTACTATTGTTACATTGAGTAATTAATGTTCTCATTTTCTTAATTCTTTTTTATAGATAGGTAATGCATATCGAAATGAGATTTCACCTCGTTCTGGGCTCCTGCGAGTGAGAGAATTTACGATGGCAGAAATAGAGCACTTCTGTTATCCAGATGATAAGAGCCATCCAAAGTTTAATCAGGTAATGTTGACTTTTTCACTCGGAAGTTTATGCAGAATAATATTGTGAAGTTTCATCTATTTTGAATTTTTTTGTTTTCTATGTTAATTGTTTTATGGTGCTGCAAGAGAACAAGAGAAGCCCTTGCTCTTTGACTCTTTTTCTCCATCTGTAATCTAGATTTGTTTCAGCCACGGAGATCTGTTACAATAGCTCTTTCTACAGTAGTAGTATAGTCTACTCTACCTTTCTTATTAACAGCATAGATGGTTTGGATTGTATTTCCTTGGGAATTTATCCAACAAATTGACACTTTGTCTTTATCACCTAACGTTCAAGGAAGATTTACCCATTGCTTCAGCCTGGTTGAAATCCTGCTATTGTTTAACATTGTTTTCTTGTAAATATAAACCATTGTAACATTTAGCTGAGTACTTTGGTCCAATATGGATGACCATATGCATCAACAGACATAATAATATGAAGGCATTTAAGAGCTACCTCTTATAGAGTTTGTAAGGCTTTGTTCATCTGTGTGCACTAATTGTTCTTTTTCAGTCTGATTTGATAAAATCGTATCAGAAAAGGTCATACATCTTGTAAGAATCATGACAAGAGTCCTTTTCAACATTTTTTTAGTTTGAGGTTTGGCAGGGAACATGTATTGCCTTAGAAATGCTATCAGAATGAAATTTTTTTATGCTGGGAGGTCAGAAAGTCTTCGTATTTATGGGATTAGGCATTATTTCCTTCGTATCTTACGTTTGTTCCAACTTTTATAACTTTTCTACATTTTCAAATACTTTAGTTTATTTCTTCCATTTGTGTTAGTCTACAATATTTCTGTTCATCTCTACTTTGACTAATTGGCTTCCACTCATTTTCGTTCATTTTTGAGCCATGGTCTGATCAAGAGTATAGTGTTATATACCCTATTGGCCACCTCTAGTAGAAATAGAAAATGTAAATGTAATTTGAAATGTTTGCGTGAATGGATTCGTGTGATTAATATTTTATGTGTAGCATAAATTTTTGTTGGTTGATTCACCATTGAATATATCTTACATTTTCCATTAATGATTTATTTAATCTTTTCCAGGTTGCAAATACAGAAATGTTATTGTACTCGGCTTGTGCTCAGATGGATGGAGAATCTGCAAAAACTATGACAATAAACGAAGCTGTTAGAGGAGTGAGTATAGAATTTATCTTCATTTAAATAATGTAATGGCATGTTTGTCGTGATTTTAGTAGGGTCAGGTAAGATGCATGGTTACGGTATTCATCCTACTTTTGCCTGATTGTGTCTTTATTGAAAGTACTTGATTATAAGTCATAGTTGCCTTTGATGGAAGAGGATAAAAAACACAACTAATATGGCTGTTGTCGAGCAACTTAAAACCTTTTATGATTAGTTAAAGATTTTATATTCTGCTGTCTTCTTATTCAAATATTTCAATATTTGGAAAAAATGCAGTGTAGATAACCAAGATACATTTCCCTTCTGAAAGGTAAGTTGTTGATTCACTCCCGAGCCTTTGATATAGATATTCCTCCTTATGTCCTAGACAGTTATTTTAACAAGCACTTTATTTTTGATACTGTATTTTGAATGTTGTGTGTTATATGTTTTTGTATACTGGACATATCCTGCTTCCATTTTGAGTCTTTGGATTTCATTGGTTATAGTACCAGTAAACTTATAGTAAAATCACTTTTCATTTTATGAAAAGTAACAAAAATACTTTTTATCCAAATTGTTATTTTTCCATGTATATAATAAAAATATAGTTTAATCATTATGAAGTTCAAAGTTTTTCAAATGGTATACATTTCTTTGGATACACAAACCATTACGACTTCCCACAGCGAATGCATCTTTTGTTCAAGATACTTTTGTTTATCAACCTTTCTTCTTGCATTTAACTCTGAGAAATTTTCTCCTCTCCTCAGTTCTTATTAACCTTGTAGAAAAATCTGTGCAGTTTTAACAAAATCCAGATATTTGTTTACAAAAAAATCAATCACAGCTGCAACCTCCTTTTGTGATGCTTGTGAGTGTAATGTAATATGCGATGACTGTGGTATTCCTATCAATTAACTTAGCACGTTGAGTTCTGAAGTTGATGAAGTAAATTTTATTGATGGTTATACCAAAGGTAATATGTTGTCAAAGGAAGAGCCCAGTGTTATACACCTGAAAAAAATTATGGGAAAAATAGGAAAACATAATCAACTGTTCTTAAAATATTTGATTTTTCCTTGTTTCTTTTCCTCACTGGGCTATTTTCCCTGTTGGGGCCCCCTGGGCTTGTAGCATTCTGCTTTTCCAACTAGGGTTATAGCTTAGCAATTAATAATAATAATAATAATGTAAAATGTTAGAGGTTTCTGCATAGTGGTTTGGCAAAACAAATGCACACTTATTATATTGGTGATTCATTGAATGCTTGTTCTCGATTCTGTTTTTTTTTTTTTTTTTTTAAATTACAAGGAAGTTATAATTGCTGTAATATTGTCAAATATCTAATCTATTTGCAGTTAAAACACATAGGCTGACTCACAGCTACATAGACTGGAATTTCCTAGTGATCTCATACAATAATTTATCACATTTTTACCTCCACCAACAAAGTTGGAAGGAGGTTATATTTTCGCCTGTGTGTGTGTGTGTGTTTATGAACAGCTTCCTGGCCACAATTTTAATCGTAGAGTAATGAAACTTGCAGGAATTAACTGTTATGTAGAAATCTTGAAATTATTGAATTTTGGAAGGTCAAGGTCATGGTCAAGCAAAATGTCCAGTTAACGTAATCAGCCATACGTATTGATATCGTTGTTACAGAGACTTCAAACTTGGTTCATATTTAAGTGTATGAAAATCCAAGCCAATTAATACATGTTAACCCTTTTACCCCCAAAGGACGTACTGGTACGTTTCACAAAAGCCATCCCTTTACCCCCATGGACGTACCGGTGCGTCCTTGCAAAAAAATGCTATAAAAATTGTTTTTTTTTTCATATTTTTGATAATTTTTTGAGAAACTTCAGGCATTTTCCAAGAGAATGACACCAACCTGACCTTTCTATGACAAAAATTAAGGCTGTTAGAGCAATTTAAAAAAAAATATACTGCAAAATGTGCTGGGGAAAAAATAACCCCTTTGGGGTTAAGGGTTGGAAATTTCCAAATGGCCTGGGGGTAAAAGGGTTAAGGTCAAAGGTAGAGAAATAAGCTGCCGTGGCGTAGGTCTGCGTTCTACTGAGAGCCCCTGTAGTTCTATCTTGACTTCTCATTGAGAGCTATTCATAGTTAAGATTGAAGATGCAGCAGTCACAGTTGTATGATATATTCACAACAAATTGCAAATGGTTATTTACTATTTTAAATATAATCCTTTCCAACAGATCTCGGGAGAGAGATAAATCGACTTAGATTGTTGTGTAGGTTTATGATAGAGATTTTGATTTTGAAAAATATATGTGCATAATCTCACAGTGACGTTAGCAAGTGATATGCCGAGTTGTTTACCAATATCAAAACTGACTATGTAAGTCTATGCTCTGCTTTGAATGAGTTCTATAGCAGGTGGCCTATGTAGGACTATTCATTGAAAAAAGTAAGATGCATTTATTTAGGGTTACCGCTATTTATGATGAAAATATGTGTTATAATCTTTGTAATGGCAATATTATAACCAGTGTATTTTTCACTGGAGGTAATAGTATTCTCCGTAACTCTGGCAAAGAAAGTGTTTTATGAATTGCAAAGAGAACATCTAACAAAATCAGTTATATAATAATGGTAATTTGGACAAGACTGACAAATATAGCTTACAATAACCAACAAAAAGCGTTTTTAAAGTAACGGGGATCGAGGGATGGGCTGACACTAGCAAACACTACTAATTAGTAGTGTTTGCTAGTGTTAGTTGGTTAAATATTGTATCACGAATGTAAGTGGCTCTTACACTAGTGATAAAATGTTTACTGGCACTATTATGATTGTTCAATATTTTCATAATTTTGTTTGGGATTGATTTTATATGCCTATTAACATCCACTAATTGGGGAGGATTATTTTTCATTTCCGGTTACCCAATTACCCTTCATTGTCCGATCTAAATTCTCAAGAAGGTTAGGAATATACTCTGCTGTTTGTACATACATACATACATACATATACCAAGGCACTTCCCCCAATTTTGGGGGTTAGCCGACATCAACAAAGAAACAAAAACAAAAAGGGGACCTCTACTCTTTACGTTCCTCCCAGCCTAACAAGGGACTCAGCCGAGTTCGTACACAACAATAATTTCTAAAAAATTTAATGGGAAATATCCAATCCTTTTTAAAAATGTTAAAAAGGCCAAATTGATAATTGATTGAAGACTTTTATTTATACAGTACTTTAGTTAATTGATTAGCAGTGTTTTCTAATTGTAATACAGTAAATAATTTCCTATAGATACAATGGATTTGCATGATGAGACCAAGATGCTAGTTTCCTCCTTGTTTATTTAATTTTTGCTCGTTTTTTTTATATAGTTTTTTTCAAACACATATTCATCATATATCCTATCAATAGTGTTTTAAGATGCATATGGGTATTATTTTGTTATTCAATTGGAGCCTTATATTTTGATAAGTATCATAACTTTTGTGTTGCAGTTTTGAAATGCAAAATGCATGTTATTTTCCGGCATGGAAATATGTACTTTTTGCCCTTTACTTCAAGGCCCTACTGTAAAGTATGTCAATTTGTAATTTATCTATCAAACATTTCTGTGTATAATTCTGCCTTTAAATCCTAAATTTCACCCCTAAAAAATTGGGGCTGTCTTATACTACCATTCTAAAGATGAGCCATTAAATTCTGTGATGTCAATCGGTAGGCTAGCCTTAGCCATGGTGTGACAACTGCCGACATACTGTACATGAAAGATTCACTGTCTATTTGAGGAAATTAATTTTTTCATAAACGCCCAGCTGAGAAAATAGAAACATCATCGGCCGATTTTATTGTCCGCTGATTCAAGTTACCGCTGTTGTGGATTCGCAGATATGAATAACGGAAAATATTCTTGATTTAGTATTCAAAGTCGTTCAAAACATTCTATAATAACTAACTTCATACTGTTTACTAAAAGCTATTAGTATCATTAGTTATTGCTTGGATGAGTAAATGCATTTGTTTGTTCATTGTGATTGTCTTTAAAATGCAAACAAAACAGTGGGTTCAGTTATAGGTGGCATGTTTAGGAAAAACATGACATTGTAATTTTTTCATTTATATGGATTTTCTGAGGATACAGTAAGTAAAACAACATTCGTAATAACATCAACCTTACATAACTAATATTTGATATGATACCTGTTGCTGCAAAAGCTAGCCTATACGCAGATGGTTTGGAATTTAGCAGTCGTCTTATACTGCAGATATGAGATAAATTCATTAAAATCTGCCCTAATTTTCAGCCTTATCTTATCCAAAGGTCATCTTATACACAGAAATTTTGGGTAGATATGAAAATTTACAATTTTTATAAGAATGTTCTGAAAATTTAGATATTTGAAGAATATGAAATATTTTGAGCAAGTACGGTAGCATAAAATGGCTAAACATTGTGAGAACAGGAACTGCTTATGTCATACTGTACTTTTCCCCCAGCAACTTGATTCCTTATTTATCTGCACATTGCTGAAGGCTCACAACCTGTACAGATCTGTAATTTGTCAGCATATGATGCTATGGAATGGTTTAAGCAAATCTTGTGGAGTATAAATACTGAGTTAGGCTTCATAAAAAAAACAAAACATGAAAACTACTTCAAGACTCAAATACTGTATTGTCAACACCGAAGGCATGGTTGCAGCACTTGCAATTAGTAACCTTTTTGGCAATTCTAATCCCATTCTTGTGAAATAAATACCTTAATGGATACTGTATTTTGAAAACTACTTCATGACTCAAATACTGTATTGTCAACACCAAAGGCATGGTTGCAGCACTTGCAATTAGTAACCTTTTTGGCAATTCTGATTCCATTCTTGTGAAATAAATACCTTAATGGATACTGTATTTTGAAAACTACTTCAAGACTCAAATACTGTATTGTCAACACCAAAGGCATGGTTGCAGCACTTGCAATTAGTAACCTTTTTGGCAATTCTGATTCCATTCTTGTGAAATAAATACCTTAATGGATACTGTATTTTGAAAACTACTTCAAGACTCAAATACTGTATTGTCAACACCAAAGGCATGGTTGCAGCACTTGCAATTAGTAACCTTTTTGGCAATTCTGATTCCATTCTTGTGAAATAACTACCTTAATGGATACTGTATTTTGAAAACTACTTCAAGACTCAAATACTGTATTGTCAACACCGAAGGCATGGTTGCAGCACTTGCAATTAGTAACCTTTTTGGCAATTCTGATTCCTTTCTTGTGAAATGAATACCTTAATGGATACTGTATTTTGAAAACTACTTCAAGACTCAAATACAATACTGTATTGTCAACACCGAAGGCATGGTTGCAGCACTTGCAATTAGTAACCTTTTTGGCAATTCTGATTCCTTTCTTGTGAAATAAATACCTTAATGGATACTGTATTTTGAAAACTACTTCAAGACTCAAATACAATACTGTATTGTCAACACCGAAGGCATGGTTGCAGCATTTGCAATTAGTAACCTTTTTGGCAATTCTGATTCCTTTCTTGTGAAATAAATACCTTAATGAATACTGTATTTTGAATGTTGTGTGTTATATGTTTTTGTAAACTGGACATATCCTGCTTCCATTTTAAGGCTTTGAATTTCATAGGTTATAGTACCAGTAAACTTAATGTGAAATCACTTTTCTTTTTATGAAGTAACAAAAATATCTTTTATCCAAATTGTTATTTTTCTATGTATATTATAGAAATATAGTTTAATAACTATGAAGTTCAAAGTTTTTCAATCGGTTTACATTTCTTTGGATATTCAAGTAAGTAGCAACTGAGCTGTTATTTCATTCAACAAGTTTTGTTTTGGCCAGAATACATTAGTATTCATAAAAGCCTTTTATTGTAATACTTACCTAGTAAATAAATCCTTATTTGATAAATACGTTTGTGGATAATATCTTGTGACGTTATGAATTTTGTGTATAAAGTACAGTACTGTATGTGTTACATGACCTGATAGTGGCTATTTAAGGTCTTTTTAAATTGTCCATGGTCCATTTCCTATATAAAAGATATGAGAAGGATATTGGAATTGAATATTTTAAATTTTTTTTGTGATTTGCCATTAGCTATACCGTACCGTATAGCCTATCTCAGTGTTTTTCTTCTGTTAGCGTGGGGTGACTTCATTAGGGCTTCTGCAAACGCCATCAGAAGTCCAGGCGTTGGATTACTACTTGCGTGATCGAAGCTATATATCTGGCCATGTACCTTCACAAGCAGATGTCACTGTGTTTGAAGCCTTAGGCCAAGTTCCGTCCTCTGACCTCGGCCATGCTTCTCGATGGTATCACCACATTTCGAGCTTTGGAGAGAAGGAAAGACGAAACTTTCCCGGTAAAAGTGGGACAGTCGTAGAACTCACAGGGGGACGACATAAGGTGCTTGGAGCAGATATTATCTGGTATTTCTTTGTGCTATATTACTGAATGGTAATAATGTGCAGCGAAGAGTGGTTGTACAAAGATCTAGAACTGTATTAGTGATGTGCATGTTCGGAACTCAAGTGAATGTATTAAGTATTTTCTAGATTGCAGTAATCAATTTGTGTCAGTCTTATGAAATTTTTATCAATCTGGCAATTCACTCTAGTTGTACTAAATACATTTGCTATGTATATTTAGATTGAATAGTGTGCAACACAAAAGTATGGTGCAAAATTATGACTTACACCATGGATTTATATGAATGCATCTGGTGATAGATTTGATCCGTCTTAAAGTATTTATAAGAGTCCATTGGTAGATCATATGGCTGTTAAACCAAGATTGAATTCCAAATACAGGTAAGGAAGCAGGATACTCGCAACACATACCAGAACACAAATACTTGTAAATATAAAATACCACATATATACCAAGGTATGCAAGTCTCTCTCTCTCTCTCTCTCTCTCTCTCTCTCTCTCTCTCTCTCTCTCTCTCTCTCTCTCTCTCTCTCTCTCTCTTTTTGTGTGTGTGTGTGTGTGTTTTGGTGATTCATTATTTAACCTGCACAAGTGAAATGTAATTACTGAAATTCTTGGTGTCTAGTAAAAGCAAAGTTATTTTAATTTTTTCTATGCTGGATTTTGTCGCTGAAATTATTGTAGTCACCTGCAAATGATAATTTTTATTTTTTTATTTTTACACTTGAATTATTTTCTTCAAATTTAAAACATACCAATACTGTACTTCTAACTCTTGATTTGTTGTGGAAAATAACCATCTGTTCCCTAGTTTACAATTTGGTTTTTGTGAAGGCCATGGAGCATGTGATGCCCTTCTTACAATCTCCAATGCTGTACAGAAATACATTGATTGTGTTCAGGAAGTTCATATGATTGGGTTTGATTTTATTGTTGCTTTAGACCGTGTTAATCATGAGGCCCTTGTTTTCAAACTCAAACAGTTGGGAGTTGATGGGTCATTTCATAGCATAATTTTTTTAATTTTTAAGTAATAGATTGCGAAGAGTTGTTGATGGGGGCCATAGTGAGTATAGGCATGTGATATCTGGTGTTCCTCAGGGTAGTGTTCTTGGCCCGTTACTTTTCATAATATATACACATGATATGTAGTTTGACTTAGAAAACAAGCTTGCTGCATATGCAGATGATGCTACATTCTTTGCATCAATTCCATCTCCTTAATGTAGATCTGGGGTTGCTGAATCCCTTAATAGAGATCTAGCTAAAATTAGTGCATGGTGCAAATTTTGGGGTATGAAATTGAATCCTAACAAAACTCAAATTGATTGTAAGTAGGTCAAGGACAGTGGCTCCTCAACATCAGGATCTCAGCATTGAGAATGTTTCTTTAACTCGTATGACTTTTAAAATTTAGGTGTGATTCTCGACAGCAAATTTACTTTGAGAAACACATTAGATCTGTGCCTTCTTAAATGGCACAAAAATGGCTTATTGAGAGTCTTGAAAATTTTTTTGATCAATCTATTCAGAAGTGTTTTATTTCTTTCATTCTATCTTGTTTCTAATATTGTTCTTCTGTCTGGTCCTCAGCTGCTGATCCTCATCTTAATTTTCTGGACAGGAACTTATGGTTCATTAAATTTCTTATTCCTAATCTAGATATTAATCTTTGGCACCGTCGTTCAATTAGTTTGTTATGCATGTTGTATAAGATTTTTCATAATTCTGATCATCCTTTGCATTAAGATCTTCCTGGACAGCTCCATCCTGTTCATAATACTAGGCATGCAGTTAATTCTAATACAATAGTCAGGCCTTCTCCATCATGAGGCTGAATACTACACAGTATTATATAAGTTTTATTCCAGCCATGACCAAGTTGTGGAATGATCTTCTTAATCGAGTAGTTGAATCAGTAGTACTTCAAAAGTTCAAACTTGCAACAAATGTTATGTTGAACAGGCTTACATAAGCCTTTTTCAATATTAAACTTACCCGATAATCATGTAGCTGTCAACTCCGTTGCCCGACAGAATTCTATGGAGGGATGATACGCCAGCTATCACAATACTAGAAGGGGGTGTACTTACCAGCGCCACCTGTGGCCAGGTACTATAGTACTTCTTGTTGACACCTCCTCAATTTTTCCTCTGTCGTGCTTCCGGCAAGACGTTCTGGGATACGCTTTTGATCTTGGAGTATTTTCACGGCTTTTGGTGAAGTATTTCTCTTTGATTTCGGCTGTCGCTTTACTGGAAACCTTCTTATATTAGCTTAGATAGCTTTTATTTAATCCTGATTAACGGTTAACGATCTTTTGCTTGATTTTGAAACCCCACTTGGCTAACTCTTTGGATTCAAGATGTCTGACATTTCACAAGCCCCCACCCATAGGCGATGTAGGTCTTGTAATAGGCGTATTCCGAAGGCCTCGGTAGATCCTCACACCGCTTGTTCTGACTGTAGGGATAGACCCTGTCAGTTAGAAAATCGATGTGAGGAATGCGCCGGACTTTCGGAACTTGATTTTGTCCGTCTTCTGAAGTATTCAACCAAGTTAGAGAGAGGCAGAGTTAGGAGGAGTTCTTCTCACTCTTCACTTTTTTCCTCACCCCATGATCCCCTACCTTTTCCTACCCCTGTAGTGGCTACCCCCGAACCTACTATTTGCCCTCAGCCTGATATGTCTGTTGTTTTGCGTGCTATTCAGGCCTTAGGCGATAAAGTAGAGTCAGTGGTTAGCGATCATAAGTCTCTTATGGCCGAAGTCAAGGAACTTAAGGTCAAGAGTGCAGTGGGTGGTATTAGTGCCAGTGCTGTGACGAGTGCTAGTGTCAGTGCAGTGCCAAGTGCTAGTGTCAGTGTCAGTGTGGTGCGTGAGGATACTTCTGTGCGTGCCAGTCGTCCTCCCAGTCCGGGACCTCTTGCAAGCTCCCAAGCCCAGGGGAGAAGCAATGTCGAAGGGCAAAAGGGTTCGGCAGGCCTTGATCGGCGCACAGAAGTATCCTCGGTGGTTGCGGGCGTGTCTTCCAGAGACCGTCACTCCCACCTGCAGACGATTGAGCCCGTCTTTTTCTCGTCCGCTGATCAATTGTCAGGGAAGAAACGCTGGACTCAGGTCTCTAGACCACTCAAACGCAGAGTCCAGTCCGCGAGTGCTCAACCGGGCTGCAGTCATTGGCTCAGCTCTGACTCGCCGCAGTCATCTGTCGACTGCACTCCGCCCAAGAGGAGTAAGGTTCTGCCGCAACAGATCTCTGCTGTTAAGGCATTGCCTCAGCAGACCTTAGTGTCTGCCGACCCCAAGTTGGCTCTACTGCAGTCCATGCAGTCACAACTTTCAGTCTTGATGCGTGAGTGTCGGGCTGAGAAGGTTGCGCCTCCGCCTCCGCCTGCGCTCGCTCCGCCTGACTGCAGTACCGCCTGCCAGGCGTACGATGTTGAGCCACGTTCTGAGTTTACTGTTCCCAGTGGTGTACAGCTCCCTCCGCCTTCCTTAAGGCAACCTCAGCAATGGGATCAGGAGGCTTATACCTCTCTTCCTCCGCTTCCACTTGCTGCTCCAACATTGATGCAACACTCGGTTGAGGTACAACAACCTCTCCCATCCATGAGTCAGTCTCCTCAGCTCTCGCTGCAGCGAGCTCAACCCTCCTCAAGGCAAGCACCACAACACCTTAGCCTTGCGCCTCAGGAGCCTCAACTCGCGAGACATTTACTACGTTCTGCGCAGCCTCTACCTCATCGCTCTCCGCTCACACCGCAGGAACCTCTACTCGTTCCTCAGGAACTTGCTACTCCGCTTCCGCCAACCACTCAGCAAGCGCAACCCTTGAGTTCAGTCACTCATGCTAGGAGTCAGCCTCCTCCACCCATGCGCCTACCTTCTGCTACTTCTTGTGATCAGCCCTTGCAGTCTGAGCCTCAGGTGTTCCCTCAACAGAGTCTTGAAGAGGAAACCACTAATATTGTTGTTCCAGCTCGTGCTGACTCTGCCGTTCAGCATACCTTTCCGATCTCTTCGCTACACTCTGGTGATGAGGCGTCTGATGATGAGGCGGCACACCTGGATCCCTCATCAGACGTGGATGAATCCAAGTCTTCTCCGCCTTCTATTGACTTTCGTAAGGTCTTGGCTCTGTTTAGGGAGGTATACCCAGACCACTTTGTCTCTGCCATTCCACGCTCTCCGCCATCTGAGTTTTCGCTGGGCATGCAGCCAGCTAAGTCTACCTATACTAAGCTAGTCCTAGCAAGGTCCTCTAAGAGAGCGTTAAGGATCTTAGGGGAGTGGTTGCAGACTAAGCAACACCTTGGAAAGACTTCATTCATGTTTCCTCCGACTAAGCTCACCTCTAAAGCGGGCGTTTGGTATGCCACAGGAGAGGAACCAGGCTTGGGAGTACCTGCCTCTGCCCAGGCTGACTTCTCAAGTCTGGTAGACTCGCCTCGTAGAACAGCAATGAGGCGCTCTAAGGTTTGCTGGACCTTCTCAGACCTTGATCACTTCCTGAAGGGTGTTTTTAGAGCATTTGAGATGTTCAACTTCTTAGACTGGTGCCTGGGGGCCCTCAGCAAGAAGACCTCCCCTGCGGACAAAGATTCTGCCATGCTATTAATGTCCTGCATGGATAAGGCCATTAGAGATGGATCTGGCGAGCTTGCGTCGATGTTTGTGTCAGGGGTTCTTAAGAAAAGGGAACAGCTATGTACCTTCCTTTCCTCCAGCATTACACCTTGTCAAAGGTCTCAACTCCTTTTCGCTCCGCTCTCGAAGTTCCTCTTCCCCGAAGAGCTGGTTAAGGACTTGTCTGCTGCCCTGATACAAAAGGACACACATGATCTTGTAGCCTCATCGGCTCGTAAGACTAAGGTTGCTACCTCAGTCCCCAGGACTTATCGCACCCCAGTGGCTGATACTCCTGCTACGAGGTTCATACCGCCCTTTCGTGGTAGAGCCCCCAGCCGAGGAAGCTCCCGTCCAGACTCTTCCAGGAGCAAGTCTAGGAAAGGTTCCAAGGCTTCTAAAGAAAAAAACTGACTCTCCGCATCTCCAGTCAGCAGTAGGAGCCAGACTCAAGAGCTTCTGGCAAGCCTGGGAAAAGAGAGGTGCAGACGCCCAGTCTGTCAGTTGGCTGAGGGAGGGTTACAGGATTCCATTCTGCCTCAAACCCCCTCTGACCACATCTCCCATCAACCTCTCTCCCAACTACAAAGAAGAGGACAAGAGGCTAGCGTTGCACCAGGAGGTGTCGCTACTTGTGCAGAAGAAGGCAGTGGTTATAGTCCGGGACCATCAATCCCCGGGCTTCTACAACCGTCTCTTTCTGGTGGCCAAGAAGACAGGAGGTTGGAGACCGGTGCTGGACGTCAGCGCGCTCAATGCGTATGTCACCAAGCAGACGTTCACGATGGAGACGACGAAGTCGGTCCTAGCAGCGGTCAGGCAGGAGGACTGGATGGTCTCGTTGGACTTGAAAGATGCCTACTTTCACGTTCCTATTCATCCAGACTCCCAACCTTTCCTGAGATTCGTTTTTGGAAAGGTTGTCTACCAATTCCAAGCCCTGTGTTTTGGCCTAAGCACAGCTCCTATGGTGTTCACGCATCTGATGAGGAATATAGCAAAATTCCTCCACTTATCGGACATCAGAGCCTCCCTCTACTTAGACGACTGGCTGTTGAGAGCCTCCACGAGTCGTCGCTGTCTGGAGAGTCTCAACTGGACTTTGGACTTAATCAGAGAACTGGGTCTGTTAGTCAACATAGAAAAGTCTCAGCTCATTCCCTCCCAATCCATTGTGTACCTGGGAATGGAGATTCGGAGTCAGGATTTTCGGGCTTTTCCATCGGCCCCAAGGATAAGCCAAGCCCTAGATTGCATCATGAGCATGCTGAAGAGGAGCAGTTGCTCAGTGAGACAGTGGATGAGTCTCACAGGGACCCTTTCATCACTGGCCCTGTTCGTCGAGCTAGGGAGACTCCACCTCCGCCCTCTTCAATTCCATCTTGCAGCTCATTGGGACAAGGGTTTGACTCTCGAAGCAGTCTCTATCCCAGTCACCAAAGAGATGAAGACCACTCTCTTGTGGTGGAAGACCAATCTCCTTCTCAGGGAGGGCCTATCGTTGGCTATTCAGACCCCCAATCTTCATCTCTTCTCAGATGCATCGGACTCGGGCTGGGGTGCGACCTTGAACGGACGGGAATGCTCGGGAACATGGAACGAGGAACATGGAACGCTCCACATCAACTGCAAGGAGCTACTAGCAGTTCATTTAGCCCTGCTGAACTTCAAGTCCCTCCTGCTGGGCAAGGTGGTGGAGGTGAACTCAGACAACACCACAGCCTTGGCGTACATCTCCAAGCAAGGAGGGACCCATTCGAGGAGCCTATACGAGATCGCAAGGGACCTCCTCATTTGGTCAAGAAGTCAAAACCTCACTTTGGTCACGAGGTTCATTCAGGGCAACATGAACGTCTCAGCAGATCGCCTAAGCAGAAAGAATCAGGTCATTCCCACGGAATGGACCCTCCACAAGAGGGTGTGCAACAGACTTTGGACCTTGTGGGGTCAACCTACCATAGATCTGTTTGCCACCTCCATGACCAAGAGACTTCCGCTGTACTGTTCCCCAGTTCCAGACCCTGCAGCAGTTCATGTGGATGCTTTTCTGCTGAACTGGTCCCATCTCGACCTTTACGCATTCCCACCGTTCAAGATAATCAACAAAGTCCTGCAGAAATTCATCTCGCACGAAGGGACACGGCTGACGCTGGTTGCTCCCCTTTGGCCTGCAAGAGAATGGTTCACAGAGGTACTTCAATGGCTAGTCGACATCCCCAGGACTCTACCTCTAAGAGTGGACCTTCTACGTCAACCTCACGTAGACAGGTTGCACCCAAACCTCCACGCTCTTCGGCTGACTGCCTTCAGACTGTCGAAAGATTCGCTAGAGCTAGAGGCTTTTCGAAGGAGGCAGCCAGTGCGATTGCCAGAGCAAGAAGGGTTTCCACTCGTAGAGTCTACCAATCTAAGTGGGAAGTCTTCCGGAGCTGGTGTAGAGCCAATTCAGTATCCTCTACCAATACCTCTGTGACCCAAATAGCTGACTTCCTATTACATCTTAGGAATGAGAGATCCCTTTCAGCCCCTACGATTAAAGGGTACAGGAGTATGTTGGCTTCAGTTCTCCGCCACAGAGGTTTGGACCTTTCTTCCAACAAGGACCTTCAAGACATCCTTAAGTCTTTTGAGACTTCTAAAGAGCGTCGTCTATCCACTCCAGGCTGGAACCTAGACGTAGTCTTAAGGTTCCTTATGTCACCTAGGTTCGAACCTCTCCAGTCAGCTTCCTTCAAGGACCTTACCCTCAAGACTCTTTTTCTCGTCTGCCTTGCAACAGCTAAGAGAGTCAGTGAGGTTCATGCCTTCAGCAAGAACATTGGTTTCACGACCGAATCTGCAACATGTTCTTTTCAGCTCGGATTCCTAGCAAAGAACGAACTTCCTTCACGTCCTTGGCCTAGATCGTTTGAAATACCTAGCCTCTCCAACATGGTAGGTAACGAACTAGAGAGAGTTCTTTGCCCTGTCAGAGCTCTCAAGTATTATCTTAATAGGTCTAAACCTATTCGAGGACAGTCAGAAGCCTTATGGTGTGCCATCAAGAAACCTTCGAGGCCCATGTCCAAGAACGGGGTTTCGTATTATATAAGGCTTCTGATTAGAGAAGCCCATTCTCACTTAAAGGAGGAAGACCTTGCATTGCTGAAGGTAAGGACCCACGAAGTAAGAGCCGTAGCTACTTCGATGGCCTTTAATAAAAACCGTTCTCTGCAGAGCATAATGGATGCAACCTATTGGAGGAGCAAGTCAGTGTTTGCATCATTTTATCTTAAAGATGTCCAGTCTCTTTACGAGAACTGCTACACCCTGGGACCATTCGTAGCAGCGAGTGCAGTAGTAGGTGAGGGCTCAGCCACTACATTCCCTTAATCCCATAACCTTTTTTAACCTTTCTCTTGAATGCTTTTATTGTTGTTTTTATGGTTGTTACGGTAGGCTAAGAAGCCTTCCGCATCCTTTTGATTTGGCGGGTGGTCAATTCATTCTTGAGAAGCGCCTGGGTTAGAGGTTGTGTAGAGGTCCTTTAGTAGGGGTTGCAGCCCTATATACTTTAGCACCTTTGAGTTGATTCAGCCTCCAAGAGGAACGCTGCGCTCAGTAAGGAAGACGAACTTAAAAAAGAGGCAGAGTAACGGTTCAATTCGACTTCCTTACCAGGTACTTATTATTTCATTGTTATTTGAGATAACTGTTATATGAAATATGGGATACTTAGCTATCCTTTAATCTTGTACACTGGTTTTCACCCACCCCCCTGGGTGTGAATCAGCTACATGATTATCGGGTAAGTTTAATATTGAAAAATGTTATTTTTATTAGTAAAATAAATTTTTGAATATACTTACCCGATAATCATGATTTAATTGACCCTCCCTTCCTCCCCATAGAGAACCAGTGGACCGAGGAAAAATTGAGGAGGTGTCAACAAGAAGTACTATAGTACCTGGCCACAGGTGGCGCTGGTAAGTACACCCCCTTCTAGTATTGTGATAGCTGGCGTATCCCTCCATAGAATTCTGTCGGGCAACGGAGTTGACAGCTACATGATTATCGGGTAAGTATATTCAAAAATTTATTTTAATAATAAAAATAACATTTTTATAGTTTATATATGTAATATATGTTTTGATGTTACTGTTTTTAAAATATTTTATTTAATTGTTCATTATTTCTCATATCGTTTATTTCCGTATTGTCTTGTTTATAGGTTTTAAAATTTGGTGTGTTAACGAACAGTATATGATGAAATTTATCCAATATTGTACGCTTCATAGGCTATTTATTCTTAGGGCTTGTTAAGTTGGCATTTAATGATAAAAGTGATGCTTTCATAATTTGAACCTTCAATCTTTGTTGCTGTGTACTTTCATATCCTCAACCCAGAGCAAATGTAGTCTCAATGTATCAATATGTTTTGGATGGTTTTTGACTTTGTTCAGGTTTGCTCATAATCATATTGTGTACAGTACTTATATACAGTAAATATATCTATCTATCTATCTATCTATCTATCTATATCTATCTATCTGCCTATATCATCATTATCATCATCATCTTATGCCTATTGACACAAAGGGCCTCATATATATAATATGTATACAGTATATATAAAAAATATATATATATATATATATATATATATATATATATATATATATATATATATATATATATATATTTATATATATATATATTTATATATATATATATATATATATATATATATATATATATATATATATATATATATATATATATATATATATATGGATATGTGTATATATTAGTTCATTCCACTTATTTAATTTTTTGAATAATAAATACTTTTAATGCCATTTTGCACAAGTAATAACATAGCCATTTTCTCCTTGCAGGGTTTGGTAGCGAATGAAACTCTAGGTTACTATATGGCCCGTATTCAGTTGTACCTTTTGAAGATTGGTATAAACCCTAAAAAACTGAGATTTAGGCAACATTTGGGGAACGAGATGGCTCACTACGCTTGCGATTGCTGGGACGCCGAGTGTCTCACCTCCTACGGTTGGATCGAATGCGTTGGATGTGCCGATCGAAGTGCCTATGATTTAAGTCAACATACCAAGGGCTCTGGTTAGTATCTTGATTTGGTATAATTGTTCGCGATATGATAAGGAATTGAGATGTTATAATGCTTATAAGATGTTAACCCTTTTACCCCCAAAGGACGTACTGGTACGTTTCACAAAAGCCATCCCTTTACCCCCATGGACGTACCGGTACGTCCTTGCAAAAAAATGCTATAAAATTTTTTTTTTTTCATATTTTTGATAATTTTTTGAAAAAATTCAGGCATTTTCCAAGAGAATGAGACCAACCTGACCTCTCTATGACAAAAATTAAGGCTGTTAGAGCAATTTGAAAAAAATATACTGCAAAATGTGCTGGGAAAAAAATAACCCCTTGGGGGTTAAGGGTTGGAAATTTCCAAATAGCCTGGGGGTTAAAGGGTTAAAGGTTTAAGGGCCACTCATGAATGCCAGAGGCAAGGGACAGCGACATTGCCATATCAAGCAAGACAATGCCCTAGAGACTGACCATATATACATATGATCAGCGCTCAAGCCCCCTCTCCACCCAAGCTAGGACCAAGGATGGCCAGGCATGGACTGCTTGAAGAGTAAGCAGATAGATCTATAGGCTTAATGGTTATAAAAGTATCATAATGCATGGGTATTTTTGAAGGAAAAAGAAATAGTTTTTAAGTAACGTTTTACATGACTTTCTGCAGATTGCACTTTACAAATTTGAAGAACATTAGATTTTTTATTGGAATTTAAATCCATATCCATATAATAAAACCTTTAGAATATGAATCCTTCAAATATATAAATATATTGATCTTTACAGGTGTTCGAATGACTGTGGAACGTCCTTTAAAAGAACCGAGGGTTGTAGATTCCGTTGTTCCTCTTCCCGACAAAGGAGCCATTGGAAAGACTTTCAAGAAAGATGCCAAAGCTGTGACGGAAGCATTGGCATCCTTGTCTCTTGAGGTGGCCGAAGATATGGATAAAGCACTCACTAATGTTGGGTAAGTTTGTAGGTTGTATTTGATGTAGGTGTTCGGTTAAAAAAATCAGGAAAAGGCTAAAGCAAGATCATTATGAATGTGTGTAGGCTACTTTGTAACATGTTTCCAAGAGGTCCCCAAGTTTTACAAAGCACTAGAACCATGACCACTGCTTGTAATTCTCATGGCTTGTTAACTTTTCAAATCAAGAAGTTACAATAGTATGATTTGAAAAAATTACCAATGTGTGCTGGAATATGGAAATTGTATGTTATATAGTTACTTTGGAATATTAAGTAGCAGATTGCCCGTTAGATTTTTATTAATTTTACCTATACTGTACACAGCTACTACTGTTGTGATATATTAATTTAAATTCCTTAACGATCATAATCTGAATTAAACTTACCCAGTTTTTCTCTCGGCTTCATGACAAAGAATTGTGTCCGAAAACTTTGTTTTAGTAGTTTCGTTTACCTACACAGTAAGCTCCGCAAGCGCTTGTATTACCCCTAACTTCTTCTTTATGAAAACATTCCTATTCAAAAACCTCTCCATCTGTGGCATATAATATTAAGATTAAGCACACAATGAAATATATTATATCAACGGAGGAGGCAGATCGAAAAAGGATTAATCAGTCACAGACATTGATTCATTACCAGTTAATCATAATAATTTAAGCTGCTCCTTAACAAATCGCCATAGTTAACTTTATCTTAATGACTTCACATACTTTTAATAATCATCTAAAATTCACTCTAAACTAAGGATTTCAAGATTTCGTTATCAATTGTTTAAAAAATTACTTCTTTCCAGGTCACGCAAGAGAGAAAGTGGCACATTTAGATTTTACAATATGTTAATAGCTCTATACAAATATATAATAAGAAAATACATCACGGTGTCATTACTTTAGACTGTCGGGGTTAATGTGAGTCTGATGACAACGATGGCACCCGAGCATAGCTCGTGCCGGACACCACCCCTCACCTTGCTTCAAAGGGTAGGGTTTTATCTCACTTTTCTGAGTGGGGGCTAAGGTGCTTCCTCAAGGAGACGGGTGGTGGCCATCACCATGTGAACATTTCCTGGAATTTGGGGTGAATTCATCAAAACCCCCCAGTGCTTGTCCGACCTCCCTCGTGCGTCGACCTGGGGGCTAAAGAAGGAGCCAGAGATGACTGTCATTAGGTTATCATTCTCTTTCTGTGTGGGATAGTGTTGTGGTGGTTTCGCAGGAGGCCACAGGTCATCACCCTCCGACGTCTCTAACTTTATATATCTATGTGACATATCTATGCATTGTTCTCTTGGTCTTCCTTCATACTTAAACATACTGTACTTCATTTCTATAAAAGAGTTAGCTTAACAATCTCTTCAAACATTCCAATTGTGGATTCTATAGTCCTGTATGCACCCTACTACCCACCCTCCTTACCTCCCAAATTCTGTGACTCTTCTCTTCTCAGATTTTATTTATTCATCATATGTGCTCAAATATTTATGAGGTCAATAATTTCCATCATGCTTTCCATTAGTTATATACTGTACTTTGCCCAGATAGGTAATTAGTGTTTTTTTTATTAATACAAGTTTTTTTAGAACAGAAATTTTGTATGCTTTTCATAAATTGTAGCCATGCCTAAACCATAATACTGTATTCAGGTTTTTTGCCTTTCCAGAGAATATGAAGTTAATGGATTTAAGTTGACGAGGTCGATGGTGCCTGCGTTTAAAAGGGAGCAGAAGAAGGTTCACGTTGAAGAAATTGTTCCCAGCGTTATTGAACCTTCCTTTGGCATTGGACGTGTATTTTATTCACTCCTGGAACATACGTTCAAGTAAGACTAGAAGCAGTGATGTATTTCCGTTTTGATATAAGATAAGAGTTCTCAGTGATAATAAATGTTTATCTATTCAATTGTACTGAGTTCTGTCTCTGCTTCCACTATAGGAGATAATTATTTTATCATTTATATTGCAGAATGCGAGAGGATGATGAAAAACGAACTTTCTTTGCCTTACCAGCAGTTGTGGCACCCATTAAAGTTTCAGTATTACCACTTTCTAACAAAACAGAATTTAACACATTCGTTACGCAATTAGGTAAGTCCGTAATGTGAATGGCATAAAACTGCTTTTCAAATATCCTTGATGATTGTGTTTGCATCTTTCCCAAACGGATATGTTACAGTTTTAGTCACATGATGTGTAAAACTAATATGAAATAGTGTTTATGATAGGCTAAGTTGTATATTCATCATATACTATACTCTATTTATAGACAATATGTTTATAAAACAAGTTAAATATACATAAATGTGATTATGTTGCTGACCAAGGTTTCTAAGGTACTTCTGGATGAGAGAAAGCTCACAAAGGAATAGGTGAGGAGAATAAATGCAATGTATTAAATTGAAGGTGGAAAAGGCTACCTAGAACTATAGTTGCATGACGTTAAATAGTTGACATGATAGGATAGGAAACAGGACTGATCAGAGAAGAAGTGTCTAGAAGAGTAGGAGGATGTGGTGCGGATCAAGTGGTGGTTATGGAGCGGTATGCGAGAAGCTTGGAAGAAAAGGGAATTTTTTTTTGTATTTTCCTTACATAGATCTTGTAAAAGCCTGTGATATAATTACTAGAGGCAATGTGGAGGTTTTGATAGTGTATATAGACAGTCAGTTGATAAAAGCAGTTAACCCTTTTACCCCCAAAGGACGTACTGGTACGTTTCACAAAACTCAACCCTTTACCCCCATGGACATACCGGTACGTCCTTGCAAAAAACTGCTATTTACATTTTTTTTTTTTTGCATATTTTTGATAATTTTTTGAGAAACTTCAGGCATTTTCCAAGAGAATGAGACCAACCTGACCTCTCTATGACGAAAATTAAGGCTGTTAGAGCAATTAAAAAAAATATACTGCAAAATGTGCTTGAAAAAAAATAACCCCTGGGGGTTAAGGGTTGGAAAGTTCCAAATAGCCTGGGGGTAAAAGGGTTAAAAGTTTTTTATAAGGGTACACTCAAGTCTACTATTCTTTCAATCCCATCTCCTGAATGTAGACCTGGGGTTGCTGAATCCCTTGATAGAAATCTACCTAAAATCAATGCATGGTGCAAATTATGGAGCATGAAGTTGAGTTCTAACAAACATCAAAGTATGAATGTAAGTAGGTCAAGGAGAGTTGCTTCTCAACATTGGATCTCGGCATTAATAATGTGTCTATATCTCTGTATGACTTTAAAATTTTAGGTGTGATTCTTGACACCAAATTTACTTTTGAGAAACACATTCGGTCTATCTTCTTCAATTGCACAAAAAATTGGCTTATTTAGAAAGTCTTGTAAGATTTTTGGTGATCAACTTATTCTGAAGTGTTTTAATCTTGCTTTCCACTTTGTTTCGAGTATGTTTCTCCTGTCTGGTCTTCAGCTTCTGATTCTCATCTTAAATTTTTAGACAAAAACTTACGGTCTATTAAATTTCTTATTCCTGATCTAGATATTAATCTCTGGCACCATTGTTCAATTATTCGCTATGCAGGTTGCATAAAATTTTCATAATTTTGACCATCTTCCCGAACAGTACCATCCTGTTCGTAATACTAGGTATGCAGTTAACTCTAATAGTCAGGCCTTCATCATGAGGCTCAATACTACACAGTACTCTAGAAGTTTTATTCCAGCTGTGACCAAATAGTGGAATGATCTTCCTAATTGGGTAATTGAATTGGAAGAACTTCATAAGTTCAAATTTGCAGCAAATTTTTGTGTTGAACAGGCATAGTTTACATATGAAAGCTCTTTTATAATGTTGTTACTGTTCTTAAAATATATTCAGTTGTTCATTACTTTTCATATACATTATTTTGTTATTTTCTTACCTCACTGTGCTATTTTTCCCTGTTGGAGCCCTTGGTCTTACAGCATCTTGCTTTTTCAACAAGGATTGTAGCTTAGCTATAATAATGATAGTATAGTGTCCTGCTTTTCCAACCAGGATTATAGCTTAGCCAGTAATAATAATAAGTATAATTGAGTATGTGGGTAGAAGTTAAAAACAAGGGAGTATTATGTTTCTAGGACTGTTCAACATATTTATGGATAGGGTAATGCATTACTACTAAATCTTCAAGAATGAAATGGTGTAAAAAGTTGTAGGATGAAAAATTGAGTTGCGTATGTAGTGTGGAATGGTGGATGTTTGCAGATGATTAAGAAGAAAGATGCAGAAATGAGTGAAAGATAGGAAGTATTTGAATAAACAGAGGATTGAGAGTAGATGTAATCAAGGGTAAATGGAAACTAAGATTATGGGCAATGAACATTGGTGTAAAGGGTGGAAGTTTGGAAGTAGTTGATATGTGTAAATATTTGTAAATTAATATAAATGATGGTAAGATAAAAGAAGAGAATCAATAAGGGTAGTGAGGTATGTGCCAAAGATTAGGAAGACTTGAATTGTTTTTGGAAGCAAAAGTGGAAATATATACTGTAAATGCCTTGATAGGGAGAGGGATAAGGACCAGGACAAACTGCTTAGAAGTTAGAATCATGAGAAAACATATTTGTTCCGGCGTAGATACAAACCCTCCGCTATTTATAGGGGTATACTTTCGGCGTAGCTGAAAGTATACCCATATAAATAGCTCCAGGTTTGTATATTAGGAAAAATACAAATTGCTTACAAATTTGCTATTTTTTGTTAAAATATCTTAAAATAAATATATCAACAAACGCAGCACAAAAAAAAAAAATGAAGTTAATTTTCTCTTTTTCAGCGGATAGCCTAACCAACTTGAATCTGCCCTTGAGAGTTGACGATTCTACGGGTTCCATTGGTCGACGTTATGCACGTACAGATGAGATTGGCATACCCTTTGGTATTACGATAGACTTTGATACCATCAACAACTTGCCCCATACCGTCACCTTGAGGGAGAGAGATTCCACTGAGCAAGTCCGAATGCCTGTGAGTCCCACTGTATTTTGTATCATAGACCAGAACATTTTATTTAGCATTTTGATAATTTAAAATAATTTTTCTGCTTTTAAAGTTGTAAATATATTACCTTCATTTATAATGTTATTGTTTTCTAAAAAGTCACGCCTCTATCTGCTGTCTTTAATAAATCAAGGTATAATTATTCATGCCAAGTTGAAAATTTCAGATTTTCATAATTCTTTTAATCAAAATACTTTGTATAGCTTTGAAGATTCAAGTATGAATAATACATATTTGCTGGGAAAGGTGTGTTAGCGTAAGAGTATACGGAACAAGGCATGAGGAGTCAGCACATCTAAAATTGAAACCAGGGAAAAAACTAGTTAATTGGTAAATTTCTGTCTGTGAAGATCCTTATTTATAATCTCAGTCATGCAGGCACATAGGAAGCTGTATGTTTCTACATAACACTGAATATGTGTGGAATTTGTGTACTATGAGCAAATCAATTTATTTGTGCCGAGGGATTTTCCAGGGAGCCTGGTATTAAAGTTAGGAAATATCTTTAATAGCCTGAAAAAATTACATGATTTGTGCTTAGGTAATCAACATGTTGCCAAACTTCAATGGAATAAATTGTACTGAGGATTTTAATATTATATGTGCTTTATACTCATTCTTTAGGTAATGGTCAGGCGCTTATTATTTTTGTAAGGATGATTACTTTGATGCTGGTTGATTTTGATAGTTTTCCTCATAATTATGTAATTGATGTTTTAATATCCTGTTTTAATCAGATGAAAAAATTCTGGTTAACCATTACTGTAAAATTATTTATTTAACTTTGGAGATTAACGTTGCATGTACTATTTCAGATCGACGATGTGCCTTTAACCATTCGGCATTTAGCAGATGGAAAGCTCCAGTGGAAAGAAGTTACTGAAAAATGGCCCAAATTTGTAGCTCAAGAAACTACTAAGTAGCATGTTTCATTATTTTAGTGTTGACTTTCCTATATATGTGACATGAAAACAGTTGCAATACCTTAATAAAAACACACACAAAATCAAACCGATTTTTAAACAACAAAACATTATACAGTTAGGTATACCAAGGTTATTCCACATTCTTTAGTATATTTATAGGCGGGGTATCGGATAACTATATGGGAAGATTAAGGTTTTTCTTTTTTAGTTTTAGCATTGAGTTTCCTTTCTTAATAATATCTAAGGCACAAATTTTGTCACCATTGTTTTAGTCAATTTGTAGTGCAGTAATTTTTTTTTTTTTCATTTACGTAAGAATTAGTCTTGGATGGAATGGTTTAGCTAATTTTCATAAACCACAAGAATTGAATATGGAATATCCTCTTACTTCTAGGTAGGCGCACCTGTGACTGTATAACAGCAGTTATTTAAATTATTATAAAGTAAATAAAGCAGCTTCTTATTTTTGATAACTGTTATCTGTTAGTGTTAATAGGAAGGTTAACTGTAAATTTTCCCAATAAAAAAAAGAGGATTTTTACCAAATTATTGAATTGAAACCTGTATGATTTGACCTTATTTACAAACAATTGAAAATAATTGTCAATACCTGTACTTGCCAAATTTTATTGCGGTTCCCAGACAGGTAGTGACAGCCACAACCTCTGAATAAGAATTTAAAGTTTCTACAGCTCTTCCCATTGGTATGGTGGCTGCTCTGAGCAGCACTCCACACCCATGCTGGATTTGCTGGATTGCCACCTAAAAAAAGGTGGGCATCCGAGCGAAAGGGTTCTTTTATTCTCTTAACAATGCCGATGGGAGTATATCCAGATTGAGAACCTGTTGTCTCCCACTCTGCATAGGGAGGAGGGAGAGGATGCTAATGAACTTTGGTAAGTATTGAAATAATTTTAATAAAAAATATTACCAAAGTTCCTGCCTGCAGTAGTCTGATAGAAGAGCAGCAGTGATTGAAATAGTTTGAAAAATTACCACGAGGAGGTAAATCTTTAAAGCGAACCTGCACATAAACGTGCTGGAGATGATATCCGTACAAAGGGCGTGCCTAGAGTTCGTCCATCTACTCCGGGGAAACACCATGGCTCTGATGTGTGTCAACACCACGGTGGTGGCCTACGTGAAAAAGCAAGGAGGACTGAAGTCGAAGGAATTGTGCAGTCTCAAGTTTGGAGTTCTTAGAATGGGCCGAAGTGGAACAAATCAATATTTCAGCCAGGTTCATTCCGGGGAAGAGGAACGTCCTGGCCGACGGCCTCAGCAGGATGTCACGTGGTAGGGCCCGAGTGGTCCCTACACCCAGAAGTGGCCAAAACCCTCATCCTGAAGTTGGGCTCGCCGGTGATAGACCTCGTCGCCACGAGACTAAACGTACAGCTCCCCATGTTTTGTTCTCCTGTGCCAGATCCAGCAGCAGCGTTCGAGGACGTCTTCCAAGACCCTTGGGACAACCTCGGCGTTTACGCCTTCCTTCCCTTCGGGATGCTCAGACAGGTCCTCAACAGGGTGAGACGGGCGGCCAGCCTGTGGATGACTTTGGTAGCGCCCTGGTGGCCGGAGAGAGAGAGTGGTTCGCGGTTTTAAGGAACTGGCACGCCTTCCACCTTGGCCACTTCCAGACAGACCAGACCTCCTCCGGCAGCCTCACTTCCAAAGGTTCCACGAAAACCCTCGGTCCCTCCGCCTTCACGCGTGGAGGTTATCGAGCGTCTCCTGAAAAAGGAAGGATATTCGTCGAGGACGGCATCGAGGATGTCAGGGTACCCGAGACGTTCGTCAATAGCAGTGTACCAGGCGAAGTGGGCTACCTTTACTAAGGGGTGCTCCTCGAAGAACATCAGGCCGTTTGGGGCCTCCATTCACGAGATACACATTTCCTGGTCTATCTCAGGGACGAAGTGGGCACGTCCATCCCAGCCATTAAAGGAGTCCAGGCAGCGCTGGGCCAAGTCTTCCTCCTGAAGGGCATCGACCTAGGTACCTCCAGACATATCTCAATGCTCATCAAGAGCTTCGACCAGTCGTATTCCCCCCAAGCTGCTACAGTGCCCCAGTGGGATGTGGCTAGGATACTGAAAGATGCTTTCGGAACCTCCCTTCGAGCCTCTCAAAGACATTCTAGTGAAGGAGCTCACCCTCAAGACAGTCTTTCTGTTAGGTCTAGCATCAGCAAAAAAGAGTAGGTGAGATTCATGGCCTGTCTTATGAGATCTCACACCCGAAGGGCTGGCGAGAAGCTACCTTCAGATTCTTACCCTCCTTCGTAGAAAAGACTCGGAATCCAGCTGTTTGGGACTCCAAGTTTGAAGGGTTCTCAGTGCCAGCTATCCCGCGTTCAGACAACCCGAGGGACTTGCTTCGGTGTCCAGTCAGGGCAGTACGGAAGTACCTAGAGAGGACGGACGGCCAAACTTCGCCCCGAAACCAAGAGTCTGTTTGTCTCCTCAGGACTGGTGAAGAAGCCGGTCTCCAAAACACGATCTCCTTCTGGCTACGCCAGGTGATCACGAAAGCCTACAGCAGTGCAGGGGTCCCCCTTCCAGGAAGGCCTAGACCCCACGACATTAGAGGACTGAGTACTTCGTTGGCCTTTGAAAGAAACATGGCAGTGGGCCAAATCCTGAGGACAGGTACATGGTCTAGACAGTCTACCTTTACGGCTCACTACTTAAAGGATTGTTCTAGGAGATCCTTGGACGGGTTCTCTCTCGGTCCCATCATTTCCACGCTCCAAAAGATTCAAAGGTGTAGCCGCGGGCAGTAAGGCCAAGAGACACAGGTTCCTTCCTTACCCCTTTTTTCCCCTATCACCTTCCCCTATATGACCCTTAAATCCTTTAACTGCCATGAGATACACTGTCAGTGGAAGAATGCATCTCCAAGCTTTTTTGCAGAGGTGGGTTACTTAGACACTAGAGAGTTTTTTGCGTAGTTTTCCCTATTTTCTCGTGTTTCCTTGGGGGTCAGCAGAACCTAGCTTCCTATCTAGGTTCCTTTTCTCTCCTCATCACGGTCTCTAGGTCCGGAAGGCCACTCCCACCTCCTAAGGTGTAAGTCTCCTAAGAAAGTAGTTCGAGGTAAGTACTCCGTGTTGGAACAAATCTCAAATTTTAAGTAATTTTTATTTTTGCTAACAGTACTTGCCTCGAACTACTTTCGGGTTATGGCCCTCCCATCCTGCCCCAAGTGCCTTACAGGACTTCGTAGAAACCTATCTGTCAAAAACTTACTGGAGCTCGAGACCTGAGCAAGCATGCTCTCTGACCCCAGGTCGCTTCATGGCGCGTATCACTCCGCCAAAGGTTACCCCACTTAGAAAATGGGAGTAGGGTTAACTACACAAAATTCTGGTCAGTTGGGAGGAGATCCCAGATACTCCTAAAAAAGTAGTTCGAGGCAAGTACTGTTAGGAAAAATACAAATTACTTAAAATTTGTGAATTATCTAAATCTTAAAAGTAACCAGGTTGAGTTTGAAAAAAAAAAAATTCAAACTAATTTGTATTTTTCCTAGCTATACAAACTTTGGTTCACCAAACATTTAACTGGGCTCCACAAGGCACTCAAAGAGTTGGAACACTCAGGCTTACATGACCGAGGACTATGAAGTGTGGAGTAGATGATGAATGGAGAAGTATTAAATTAAAAGCTCAAGATAGAGATGACTGGCAACATCTAACCGAGGCCCTTTACGCCAATAGACATAGGAGGAGTTGTTAATGATACAGACCCGAGTCCTTAAGGAAGGGATGAAGTTTTCAGAGCAAAGCCGGATGGCCGTTAAAGCTATTAACGAGCAGTTAAGTGACAGGTGGGAGTGAGAAGCTCTTCCACTTACCTATCAAAGCCTCTTCATTTATGACATTTGAGTTCACAACTGTGAGGTGAAGTTGAGGAGGGAAGTATAATCTAAAGGACTCAGGTTTGTATAGTTTGCAAAATACAAAATGTTTAAAAATTTTTTATTTTTTCTGACACCAATACAAACAATCGTCGTTTAGGTAGGGTGACTTGCTGTTTGTTAGGTCAAAAGTCTATGTAGAACCAAACTAGTGGGGTTTTATTTCCCTGTTAATATCCATCTACTGTCCCATACAGGAGTAAAAATGTCTCCAGCTACCTCCTATCTGTCTACCATTGGGATGAATAGGCTGATAGGGCCTGGCCTATCCAAAAAGATTGGTACGTGGTCTAAGGTGAGATACCTTTCCCACTAAGGGGAACACAGTCCGGAATAGTATACCTGGCACAGGATGACTAAAAGTTTGATATAAATTCTACCATGCTTCCCCTCATCTATGGAGGAGAACTTTTTAGGCTCTAAAGAAAGGAACTCAGAAGTTTAGTTCACCAGAATCAAGTCAGATCCTGCGAGTAATGCTTCAACTTCTTTGTCCACAAGATAGGGGCCAGTCATTCTGCTTCCATTCCAGACTCTCGCCTATATATTACCACAGACAGGATGCTTACCAGCCTGTATGAGGTATGAGCTAGCTACACCCATAACTGAGCAGCAACCAAAAGACCAAGTGTAAAAGCATCAAGAGGCTTGTGGGTACTTGTACACAAGATGGTCTGGTGCATACGAACCCCAATCTTCAACCTCCATCTAACTGCTAGATTCCTCTTGAAGATGGGGGTTTGACACAGACCCAGACTTCGCAAGTTCCACTCCTAGCTGGTACCTAGAGTCTTAGCAGGTGAGGCATATGCATTACATATCTGTAATAACTCCCGAAGTCCGAAAGTGTGTGTTCTGGACTCCTCTTTCTTAGTTCTGTCCGTGCTAAGGAAGAGTCGCTGACATTTAAGTTCTGAGGTGTCAGGTCTTCAGACAGCACTGCAGAAACCTCATGGTGTACAATAAAAGTCCTCTTTCTCTGTGCTGCTCCACATAGATGGGATGGAGGAAGGCATGAACTGGAGGTGGTGCCCCGTTAGGGTCAGAGTTTGGCCCCATGGCCTGCAATTACACTAAGGAGCGCCTACACCTCTGAGTGGGAAACTAAGGCTGAGAGACCATGTCACGCACCTAATTTCTTTGCCAATTATAAAAGGAAGGAAACAGACATGCAAGTTGGAACCTTGACCGAGGCCTACTCAAAGGCTCGGAAGAGGTATTGAGAACAGCAAGACTAAGAGAGTCTTGAGCACAAGCAACTCCTATGACGCCCCTTAGAAGTTTCAAAATACCTAAGAAGATCTTGCAGGTCTTAATTGTTGGAGAGATCCAAATCTCTGTGTCTGAAAACAGCTGCCAGCATACTTCTGTACCCCTTGATGGTCGAGGAGGAAAAGTTATGCTTATTCCTAAGATCTAAGAAGAAATCGGCAATCTGTGCTATAGAGGTACTAGATGAAGAAACCGAGTTAGCTCTACACCATTTTCTGAATACCTCCCACTTGGACTGATACACTCTGATGGTAGAAGTCCTCCTTGCTCTTGCAATAGCCTTGGCTGCCTCCTTCAAAAATCCTCTGGATCTTGCGAGTTTTTCGATAGTCTGAAGGCAGTCAGACGTAGAGCTCGGAGGGTTAGATGGTTTCTTGCCAAGTGAGGTTGTTTGAGAAGATCTGCTCTTAATGGTAGGCTTCTCAGAACGTCCACCATCCATTCCAGTACCTCTGTGAACCAACTTCTTGACAGTCAGAAAGGAGCCACTAGGGTCATCCTGGTTCCCTCGTGAGACACGAACTTCTGTAACACCTTGTACAGGATTTTGAAAGGTGGGAACGCATACACATCCATGTGTGACCAATCCAACAGGAACGCGTCTGTGAGTTGCCTCGAGATCCGGAACTGGCGAGCAATATGTCTCCAGCCTTTTCGTCTTCGAGGTTACAAACAGATCTACGAGAGGACGACCCCACATCCGCCACTGTCTCTTGCAAACGTCTAGGTGCAATGTACTGTGGGGAGAATTTGATTCCTCCTGCTGAGTCTGTCCGCACTCATGTTCTTGACTCCCATACGAGAAGAGGTCTTGCTATCTCGTAAAGAGACTTCGAGTGAATCCCACCTTGCTTTGCTATATAAGCCAAAGCCGTGGTGCTGTCGGCATTGACCTGTACCACTTTGCCTAGGACTAGTTTCTCGAAGCCTTTGAGGGCTAAATGCACAGCTAAAAGTTCCTTCTGATTGATATTGAGGTTTTCTTGCTCCTTTGTCCACAGACCTGAGATCTCTGCCTTCCCTAAGTTTGCTCCCCACCCCAAGTTTGAGGCGTCGGAAAACAACACGAGGTCTGGGTTCTTTTGCTCCAACGAGAGGCCCTCCTGAAGTCTGTATACGTTGTTCCACCACTGAAGGTATGTTCTTATGGGATTCGTAATGGGAATACTTTCCCTGTCTTGACTGTCCCCTTTCTTCCAATGATAATCGAGATGAAATTGAAGGGGGCGTAAGTGCAGCCTCCCCAGTGACACAAACTTTTCCAATGACGAGAGGGTCCCCAGAAGACTCATCCACTCTCACCGAACTGACGTCCTTCTTTATAAAGGCCCAAAGCTTTAGGAGAGCTGATTGAATCCTTGCAGGCGACGGAAAAGCCTGAAAAGTCCGACTCTGAATCTCCATCCCCAGATAAAGAATCTTCTGGGATGGAGTCAGCAGTGACTTCTTTGAACTCACTAGGAGTCATAATTCCTTTGACAAATTCAATGTCAGCTGCAGATCCTTCAAACAGCGATCGGCCAAGGGGGCTCTTATGAGCCAATCGTCTAAGTACAGGGAGGCTCTGATGCCCCTTGACTGTAGCATGGTCGCCACATTCAGCATGATCGTTGTGAATGCCTAAGGAGCTGTGCTGAGACCGAAACATAAGGCCCGGAACTGGAAGACTTCCTTCCCGTACATGAACCTCAGATAACGTCTGCAACTCGGATGTATTGGGACATGAAAGTAAGTGTCCTGGAGGTCCAATGATACCATCCAGTCGCCCTTCCTTACTGCTGCCAGCACGGTTTTCTGAGTTTACATGGTGAACTTCGAATTCTGGACGTAGCTGTTGAGGGCACTTACATCCAGAACAGGCCTCCATTCCCCTGAACTCTTGGGGACCAAGAACAAACGGTTGTAAAACCCCGGAGATTTTAAGTCCCGCACCCTCTCTATCGCTCTCTTCTCTAGCAAGAGAGATATCTGAAGCTGTATTTGGGCGAGAGATCCATAGGATCTGTGGCTAACGGAGGTTTTGAGAAGAATGGGATTTTGTATCCTTCCTTTAAAACAAGAACGGACCAAGGGTCCGCTCCTCTTCTCTCCCAGGCCTGCCAGAAGTAATTCAGCCTGGCCCCCACTGCCGTCTGTAGGAGAGGGCAGTCAGACTCTGCCTCGACTGGATTTAGCTCCTCTTTTCTTGGACTTCTTCCCGTCGGGCCTGAAGTTACCCCTTCCGGCAGGTTTACCATGAAAGAGCTGAGCGGATTGAGAAAACGAAGTAACTTCCTTTGGTCTACGGGAAGGAAATGAAGTAGGCAGCACCTTCCTAGCCGTCTTGGCAACCAGATCATGGGTAGCCTTCTGGGTCAGCGCAGCGGCAACTTCCCTTACCAACTCTTGAGGGAAAAGCGCTCCAGACAGTGGCGCAAAAAGTAACTCCAATCTCTGAATAGGAGTGACCCCCACGGAGGGGAAAGAACACATAGTTGCCCTCTTCTTGACAAATCTGGCTGTGAGTAGGGCAGCCAATTCGTCTGAACCGTCCCTAACTGCCTTGTCCATGCATGACATTAGTTGAATGCGGTTACTAATGTCAGTGCCCTTCATTTCCGACACTTTCCTTCCCAAGGCAACCAGAGACCAGTCCAGAAAGTTAAACACTTCGAAAGCCCTGAACATGCGTTTCAAGAGATGGTCGAACTCAGACATAGACCACCACACTCCAGTCCTCCTCATAGCTAGCCGACGTGAAGAGTCTATGAGGCTCGAGAAATCTCCCTGGGCAGAGCCAGGAACTCCCAAGCCTAGGACTTCTCCTGTCTCATACCAAACACTAGACTTGGAGGCTAGTCTGGCAGGAGGAAAAGCGAAACACGTCTTGCCAAGGACTTTCTTCGAATCCATCCACACTTCCATTAACTTTAACGCCCTCTTAGAGGAGCGAGAGAGTACCATCTTCGTGAACATAGACGCTCTTGCTGCTTTACCAAGGGTAAATTCCAAAGGCGGAGAACGCAGGGCTACAGGAGTAAAATGGTCTGGGAATAACTCCGTAAAGACCAGCATTAACTTCTTGAGGTCCACCGAATGTTGAGGTGGTTTATCCTCTTCTCCCTCCGAGATCTCGTCCAACGGTTCATCCGCGGAGAAAACCTCATCTGGCTCCTCCTCCGAAAGAAAATCAGCCGCCGCAGCAGTGCCTTGTTCAGAGAGGCGCCGTTCCTGCGTAGACGTGTCAGCGCTGACGTGCGCGCGTTTGCGCTGTTCAATATTCCCATGTGCTTGACGTTCACTAGCCTTGCGTTGTTGTCAGTTTGTGGAATAGTATCCAACTGGCACGAGGGGACAAGGGTCGACTGACGTGTGGCATCATGGGTTGGCTGACGCGTGGCATCATGGGTTGACTGACGTGTGCTGCCATGGGCAGACTGACATGTGGCATCATGGATTGGCTGACGTGTGCCGTCATGGGTAGACTGATGCGCGGCGTCATGGGATGACTGACGTGTGCCGTCATGAGTAGACTGATGTGTGGTGTCATGGGTTGACTAACACGTAGCATCTGACTGACGCTCCGTATCGCGTCCGCTTCTGTCCTGCCGCTTAGCGGCCCGCTCCGTTGTTTGGCGAACGTCATCTCGTTTGGAAGACCGACGTTCGGCGCTATGAGCGGTCGATTGATGCTGAGAAGCAGGTCCCTGACAGACGCATCCACCTCGACCTGTCGTTGAACACTGCGGCTGAGAGATCGGCTGTGCGACAACGCGTCATTACCGGAATCAACAGGCCGCCTGTGCGACAACATGTCTAAACCGGAAGACTGACGCCCAACCTCACTGCCAACAGCAGGCCGATAAGATTGCATAAGCAACGAGAGTTGCTGCTTCATGCCCAACAGCATAGACCATTTGGGATCACCCTTAGTCAACATGCGTGCAGCCTCTTCCAACGCAAATTCGCCTTTCTCATCGCTTCCAAATCGCTCCCCACTTTCGGGAGACAAACACCAGTCTGATGGAAGCGGCGGTGCATGAACCGTAATACCAGAACCAGGGATCAGCTCCGAATCTGACTGCACCAAACCTTTATCTATATCAGAACTCCCGTCAAGAGCGTTTCGCAGGCGAACCCTCGCCAAGGGACTGAAAACGCTCAGGTGTATCCCAATGGCTACAGCCAGGCTCTTGCGGAGGAGAATCGTGTTGCTGTACCACTGCGTCTGCTCTTTTCTTAAGAGGTCTAGAGGCTTGACGCCAGACCTCGCCACGCGAAACTTCATCTGAAGATGGCGATAATGCACTAACCTCACCTTTCCTATGGTGAGGGTGAGCGAACTGTGATATGACAGCAGGTACGCTCGAGGGGACGTCTGCGCAAGTGATGACGCCTCTCATTCCCTTTCGCCGTTCGACGTTACTTCTCCCATGGGTTCGAGAGCTTGAAAGAGGTCTAAGTCTAGGTGAATGACAGGATCGCGCAGACGCACCCTCCACAACACTGAACACATTAGCCAAACCTTTCGCACTTGATAGATCGCCTGTGCGACAACTTTTAAGCAAATTAATTTCGGACATAATCTGGTTCTTGTCCACCGCTAGTGATTCAACTCTTACGCCGAGAGCTTGAATCACGGACAACATATCCTTCATCGTAGGTTCCTTCGGTTCTTGATCTACCACTACGGGGGAAGGGTTAGGATCAATGACATTGGATACAGGTAAATCTACAGAACGAGAAGAACTGTGTCTAATTCTGTCTCTCTCTAGTCTCTGAGTATAGCGCTCAAAAGCTAACCACTCACTTTCGGTCAAAGAAAAGCATTCTTCGCACCGATCCCCAAAAGTACAAGTATTATCCCTACATTTCATACAAATCGTATGAGGATCAACAGAAGCTTTAGGAAGACGAGTATGACATCCTTTAATACATTTCCTATATAAAGAGGAGGGGTCGGCCATATTGAATAGTTATGAGAGATCAAAACATAAACAAGGGTCAAAACTATTTAAATAAACCTAAAACAACAAAGATTTCAAGATAATATGAAAGAGAAATCAATAAAGTGAAAGCCCAAAACCAAAAGACAGTGTACATCACCAAATAAACCATCCAAATCAAAGAAGGTTGCGAGTGAATTCCAATCGTTCCAGCCAGCAATGGCGGCGGGGAAGGTCTGAATTGGTTGGAATAGTTCGGCCTGTCTACCGCGAGGGCGCTAGTATACACCTGGGATATCTGCGATTGCCGCAAGATTTTTAATTTCTGCCGGGCGTCCAGGGACTTTAGCCATTCTTATATAACCAGTGGGCAAGTTTTATGTTTAAAAACAAAAAGCTACCATAACTTCACCAAATTAAAGCAACTTTTTTTTTAAATTTTAACTTCAATCCAAAAATATTATTGTACAGTACTTTAGGCTTTTTTTTTTTTTTTTTTTAATCTACCTCTTCAGGAAAGAGGTACTGACAAAGCAAAAATACTTCTCAACTTTAATAAAATCTGTAGCATATAATTGTACCCACTACACACATGATTGGATTTTTAAAACAAGCTAAACCAATTCCTCTCATCAAATCAAACTAAAAAATGAAAATAAAATGCCACACAGGACCAGTAAATGAGGAAATCATATATGAAAATCATGCACTGGGTGCCAAGAGACTTTTATCCATAAACTTCTTCTTTGTGAAGCAGAGCCACCACTTTGACGGTTTTCCGTCAGTGGTGTTGAACACTCTCTCGCAGACGCGGAGACCAGTTTCCTGTCTAAGCTGCTGAAGATACTGTTGCATGAGTTCTGGAAAGAAAAGTTCATGGTAAGTAGATAATATACAATACTGTAAATCAATTTGACACATAATGGTGTAATTTTTACATTCATATTTTCTGGACAGGTTCTTTTCCCATGACAAAAGTCATACTACTAAAATGATACAAAACATGATAGAATTATAATAAAAGAATTTATTATTTTGATATTCACTTTAGGTTAATCAATCCAGCTAACTCCTCAAAGATCGGTTGAGCTAATGTCTAACCTTGTTATACTAAAATGGGAATCCTTTAAATAGGAAGATGATTTCAGTGTGAGCTAGAATGATAATTGAATTCGGTAACAAGATGCCGTAGTTAAAAACAGGCAGTGAGCACGTCCCTCTACTTGTCGGAAGATTTACACTTCAACTTTTCGGCTCAGGACTGAGAGCGGTGATTGAGTTGGGAAGTTTAACTTAATTTTAAAGAAATGTTTTTGCTCATACGTGTACACAAGCCTTTGATCTTTCATCCTTTAAATAGGGAGACTTATTACTCGGTGGATTGAAAGTCCCCTTAGAACGGAATAGGTTGTATTTTTCTTCCCTGGAAATGTCCATCTACCTGGCTCCATAAGGGAATGAGGGACATGACTCCAGCAACCCCCTTTCCATCTATCATAGGGATAAGTAGACTGAAAGAGCCTGACCTGTCTAAGAAGAATAGTGCTTGGTCAACAGAGGAATTCCTTCCCTGAAGATGATGTCAGTCTGGAATAATATACCTGGTGTATGATGGTTAATGGGTTGGTAAAAATTCCACCATCCTTCCCTCGTTAGGGAGAATGGTAGGGAACTTCTTTAGATTAAAAAATGGAGTTCCACATCGTAACTTGCCAGCACTGAGTCAGATCAAGCGTGTAACGTTTACGACCGTTTTGCCCAAAAGAAAAATGAAGTAGAGCCAGTCCTACCTACTTTTCAATTCATATTTATATCTACACTCTACCATACACAGGATACTTCCTGTCCCATGTGGGGGGGGGGTTACACAACTGCTTGGGCAGCCATAACAGGATTGAGCACATAGGTGTTAAGGGACTTGTGCTTGGAATGCTTACAGTTGAGAATGTTGTGGTGCAGATGCATTTATTCTTGGGAACATACACCTGAGATGATCAGGGTGTTCAGGTGTGTGTCCCGCTGCACCTTATCAAAACTCAAAGAATGATTGTAAGTGAGTCAAGAACATTAGCTCCTCAACATCCAGATCTTTGCATTGACAATGTCTCTTTATCTATATACAATTCATTTAAAATTCTAGCTGTGATTCTTGACTGTAAATTTACTTTTGATAAACAACACATTCAGTGTTTCTTCTTCAATTGCACCAAAAAAAAAATGGCTTATTGAGAAAATCTTATTCGGTGATCAATCTATTCTGAAGAAGTGTTTCATTTCTTTCATTTTGCCTGGTTTTGAGTATTGTTCTCCCATCTGGTCTTCAATTGCTGAATATCATCTTAATTTGTTGGACAGGAACTTACAATCAATTAAATTTGTTATGCTTGATATCACAAATTTTAAAGTAATTTGTATTTTCCTAACATACTTACCTAGAACTACTTTCTTAGGAGTTACTGGTAACTTTCCCAACCGACCAGAATTTTGTGTAGTTTACCCTATTCCCATTTTCTATGGGTGACCTCAGGCGGAGTGATACGCGCCCTGAGGCGACCCGGTGTCGGAGAGCGTGCTAGCTCAGGTCGTGCTCCTCAGTAAGTTTCGTTGAAAAAAGGGTTCTCCTCAGTCCTGCAGGACCCTCGGGGAAGGATGGGCGGGCCATAACCCGAAAGTAGTTCTAGGTAAGTATGTTAGGAAAAATGTTATTTTGATAATAAAATAAATTTTTGAATATACTTACCCGGTGATTATAATAGCTGCAACTCTGTTGCTCGACAGAAAACTCTAAGGTAAAATTCGCCAGCGATCGCTACACAGGTTGCGGGTGTGCCCAACAGCGCCATCTGTCGTCCAGATACCCAGTACTCAATGTAAACAAAGAACTCAATTTTCTCCTCGTCCCACTGCGTCTCTATTGGGGAGGAAGGGAGGGTCCTTTAATTTATAATCACCGGGTAAGTATATTCAAAAATTTATTTTATTATAAAAATAACATTTTTCAATATTTAACTTAGCCGGTGATTATAATAGCTGATTCACACCCAGGGGGGTGGGTAGAGACCAGCAAAATATGTTTACATTATTATGAGCTAAGAATTTTTATTTCATTTTAGAAGTTATCAAAATAACAAAAACAAAATAAATAGGTACCTGGTAAGGAAGTCGACTTGAACAATTACTCTGCCTTTTTAAGTACGTCTTCCTTACGGAGCCTCGCGATCCTCTTAGGATGCTGATCGACCCCTAGGATCTGAAGTATCAAGGGTTGCAACCCATACAACAGGACCTCATGAAAACCCCTAATCTAGGCGCTTCTCAAGAAATGACTTTGACCACCCGCCAAATCAACCAGGATGCGAAAGGCTTCTTAGCCTTCCGGACAACCCAAAAACAACAATAAAAACATTTCAAGAGAAAGATTAAAAAGGTTATGGAATTAGGGAATTGTAGTGGTTGAGCCCTCACCCACTACTGCACTCGCTGCTACGAATGGTCCCAGTGTGTAGCAGTTCTTGTAAAGAGACTGGACATCTTTCAAGTAAAATGACGCGAACACTGACTTGCTTCTCCAATAGGTTGCGTCCATTATACTTTGCAGAGATATATTTTGCTTAAAGGCCACGGAAGTTGTTACAGCTCTAACTTCGTGTGTCTTCACCTTAAGCAAAGTTCGGTCTTCCTCACTCAGATGTGAATTAGCTTCTCGTATTAACAATCTGATAAAGTCTGACCAAGCATTCTTTGACAAAGGCAAGGATGGTTTCTTAATTGAACACCATAAAGCTTCAGATTGGCCTTGTAAAGGTTTAGTACGCTTTAAATAGAACTTACGAGCTCTAACAGGGCATAAGACTCTTTCTAGTTCATTGCCTACGATCTCCGATAAGCTGGGGATATCGAAAGATTTAGGCCAAGGCCGAGAAGGCAGCTCATTTTTGGCTAGAAAACCAAGTTGTAGCGAACAAGTGGCTTTTTCTGACGAAAATCCTATGGTCTTGCTGAAGGCATGAATCTCACTGACTCTTTTAGCCGAGGCTAAGCATACCAGGAAAAGTGTCTTAAGAGTCAGATCTTTCAGGGAGGCTGATTGAAACGGCTCCAACCTGTCTGATATGAAGAATCTTAGTACCACGTCTAAATTCCATCCAGGGGTAGCCAAACGACGCTCCTTGGTGGTCTCAAAAGACTTAAGGAGGTCTTGCAGATCTTTATGTTTGGAAAGATCTAAGCCTCTATGCCGGAAGACCGATGCCAACATGCTTCTGTAGCCCTTGATAGTGGGAGCTGAAAGGGATCGTCCTTTTCTCAGGTATAAGAGAAAAACAGCTATTTGAGCTACAGAGGTACTGGTCGAGGATACAGAAACTGACTTGCACCAGTCTCGGAAGACTTCCCACTTCGATTGGTAGACTCTAATGGAAGCAGCTCTCCTTGCTCTAGCAATCGCACTGGCTGCTTCCTTCGAAAAGCCTCTAGCTCTCGAGAGTCTTTCGATAGTCTGAAGGCAGTCGGACGAAGAGCGTGGAGGCTTTGGAGTACCTTCTTTACGTGTGGCTGACGTAGAAGGTCTACCCTTAGAGGAAGACTACTGGGAACGTCTTCTAACCATCGAAGTATCTCGGTGAACCATTCTCTCGCGGGCCAGAGGGAAGCAACTAACGTCAACCTTGTCCCTTCGTGAGAGGCGAACTTCTGTTGACAATCTTGAACGGTGGGAATGCGTAGAGATCCAGATGTGACCAATCTAGGAGGAAAGCATCTATATGTATTGCTGCTGGGTCCGGGACTGGAGAGCAATAGATTGGAAGCCTCTTGGTCAGCGAGGTTGCAAAGAGATCTATGGATGGTTTTACCCCAAGTGGCCCAAAGTCTCTTGCACACATCCTTGTGGAGGGTCCATTCGGTTGGAATTACTTGCCCTTTCCGACTGAGACAATCTGCTATGACGTTCAAGTCGCCTTGGATGAACCTCGTTACTAGGGAGATGTCTTGACCTTTTGACCAGATGAGCAGGTCCCTTGTGATCTCGTACAACGTCAGTGAGTGGGTACCTCCTTGTTTGGAGATGTACGCCAAGGCCGTGGTGATGTCCGAGTTAACTTCCACCACTTTGCCTCGAAGGAGAGACTTGAAGCTTTTCAAGGCCAGATGTACTGCCAACAGCTCCTTGCAGTTGATATGCATGCTCCTCTGACTCGAGTTCCACAGTCCTGAGCATTCCCGACCGTCTAGTGTCGCGCCCCAGCCCACGTCCGATGCGTCCGAGAAGAGAACGTGGTTGGGAGTCTGAACAGCCAGGGGAAGACCCTCTCTTAGGTTGATATTGTCCTTCCACCAAGTCAGACAAGACTTTATCTTTTCGGAAACCGGGATCGAGACCGCTTCTAGCGTCTTGTCCTTTTTCCAGTGAAAAGCTAGATGGTATTGAAGAGGACGGAGGTGTAGTCTTCCTAGTGACACAAATTGTTCCACGGATGACAGCGTCCCTACCAGACTCATCCACAGCCTGACTGAGCAGCGTTCCTTCTTCAGCATCTTCTGGATGGATAGCAGGGCTTGATCTATTCTGGGGGCTGATCGTCTTGTTGTTCAGCAACGTCCTCATCAGAGGGTTCCTCATCCGAAAACTGATGAGGAAACGGCAACGGAGTGGGCAACGTCTGGCTCGCTGAGTCCGGTCGCACTAGTGGATGCGTGACGGAGCCGGACGCAATATCATGGAACTGCTGCACAGTCTGTGAACTGTCAACAACCATGGGTGCGCGAGGAAGCACAGCGTCAACCCGAGACTGTCTAGACCGTCTGGGTTGTGCAGTCAACACCCTACCGGGTTGCTGAGGTTGACGTACTGCGTCACAACAAGTCACCTCTGCTGGTTGTTGAACGTCCTGAACGTCAACAACCACCTCCGAGCGTCGCTTAACGTCAACGTGCGGCTGGCAACCCACACTGGGTCGCATCGGTGGAGGAACCACCTCAACTGGCAGACGCGAGTAGGTTACCTCAGCGTCAACAGGGCGCACAACCGACCGGTTGGAAGGTTGTTGGCCAGAAGGTTCGGTAGCAACCTTCTCCGCATTAAAGTCCTCTATCAAGGACGCAAGCTTGGACTGCATGTCTTGCAGCAAAGCCCATTTAGGGTCTACGGGAGCAGGTGTGGCAACAGACGGGGTTAGCGACTGAGGCGGTACCGTTTACCATCCCTGAAAGCCTTGTTATGCGTGACAAAATTGTACAGCAAAACTTCAAAGGCTCGAAAACAGCTGTGAAGTTGACCTGTAAACAACTTGGAGCGTCTCCTGGCCAGGCGCCAGGGAGAGTCTACGAGAATTGAGAAGTCTATCTGGGCAGAGGCATGAACTCCCAAGCCGAGAACTTCTCTCGTGTCATATCAGACTCTCGCTCTATAAACCAGTTTAAAAGAAGGGAAAGCAAAGGCTGTATCCCCCAAACTCCTCCTGGTGAAAAACCAGTCGCCTAGCCAACGTAAAGCTCTCTAGGAGAGCGAGAGAGCACTAGCTTAAAAACAACGGCTTCGAAGTAGCTAGGCCTAGTGTAAGCTCTGACGTTTAGGCAAACGAGGAGCAGCAGTTACAAAAAGATCCGGACGAAGATCCTTAAAAAAAAATCATCATGATTTAATTAAAGTCCATAGGAGGCTAAGCAGCTTTAGGCTCCTCTCCATCTGACAGAGTCCTCAAGGGAATATCAGTAGGAGGGGGAACAGCAACTTCCTCATCTACAGGAACCTTGTCCGATAAAAGCTGAGTCTCAAGCAAGGGAGAGACCTACCGTGGTGGCAATGCTTTACAAGCAGAGTCCACACTCACTGGTGCATTAGTAGCGGACCAGAACGCAACGTCATGTAACTGCTGGACAGTCTGTGAACTGTCAACAACTGAACTGTCAACCACAACAGGTGCGTGAGGACGCACAGCGTCCACTCGAGACTGCTTTGACTGCCTAGACTGAGCAGTCAAAACAACTCTAGAATGCGGAGGTTGACGCACAGCGTCAAAACAAGTCAACTCCGATTGTTAGTGAACGTCTTGAACGTCAACAGGAGCCTCAGCAAGTGGCCTAACGTCCAAATGCGGCTGAAAAACCACACGACCGCATCGAGTGTGGTTCTAAACAACCTGACTGACGTGACTAAGCTACGCCAACGTCAACAGTAAGCACAAAGGAACGTTAGGTTGGCTGAAAGCCAGGATATCGATGAGATAAACGGCTAGACTCAACGGACTAATCGGCAGAATAGTCTTCCATAAGGGAGGCAAGCATATACTGCATGTCTTGCCATACAACCCATTAAGGATCAACGGAAATGGTTGTGGTAAGAGACGAGGGTAACGTCTGTGACCGCAACACTTTGCCTACAAAAAAAGACTCTCGGAGTCTGTGTTACGCTTTTGTTAGGCGGCGAGCAGTTATCCGATGACTGCATAGGGTCAGAGCTGTCCTAATGGTTGTAACCAGGACGCTGGACCTGTCCTGAAAGGACTGACTTTCGCTTAAGGGCTTCGAAACCTTGTGACAGGTTTCTTATGCGAAAAGCCTTCGGATGACGAGGAGAAACAACGTCTCTCTCGTCTTATGGTAGGGGAGATCTTGGTAAGATACACCCGATACCATAGAGGGAAAACGTCTGTTCGTTGGTCAAGGCCTCTCGAACCCATAAGTCGTTTGACATTACTTCTCCCCTGGGCTTGGGAGCATGTAAGAGGTCCCGGACTAGGTGAACGACAGGCACGAACAGACGAACCCTCGGACGCAACACTGTAACACTTTGCGCATATCACTTTATCACTTCGATTTTCTGTTTTGCACTTATTTCACTGAAATTTTTACTGATTTCTACCTGAAACACGCAATTCTACCCTTCATTAAAAGGTAGTAATTGCGAAATCAGTCAAATAATGCAAGCTCATTAATACCAGCAAAAAACAGAACACATATTTAAAGATAAAAAAAAAATCAGTGGCTGGGAAAGAGACTAAACACTAGTTCATATAACTACGTTTTCAATCTCTCACCGCACATAGCCTGGGGACGAGAATAAAAAACTAAAACGTTTTATCCTTCCTCCCCGTACAGCGACTAGGGACGAGAGTAACACGAGAACAACGTTACCCGCTTGAACGGAACGTTTTCTCTCCTCTCTCTCCCTCCGTCTCTATCTCTCTCTCTCTTTCTCTCTTGATTTCGCACCTAAGAGAAGAGCCCAATTATATTTCGTCAAAAAAACATGTTATTTGACTAAAGGAAAAAACTGAAAGGTTTTTCAAATAAAAAGTTCCTTTAAAATAGAATTTAAAACATTTAAGCTAAGAAAGAATGAACAAAACGTCAGAATCGATTTACTCTTACTGCAAAGTGAAACCGTGATACACTCTCTCTCTATCGTAACGATAGAGCGCATGTTGAACGTCCTGAACGTCAACAACTGCGTAGCATAAATAAACTAAACGTTAGTTCATCTTTGAAAACAGTACGAAGACTATCAAAGAAATTCTTTCATAAGATATTACATTTAAAAAGTTTTAAATCCTTAGCTCTTTAAAAGCTAATTACGATATAAAGGGCTCAACGTTGATTAACTTTGGTTTCCAAGTTAGGACCGCCTACTCTCAGGAAAGGTCTATATAAACAAAACATTAAAATTATTTTTATATGTTTATAATAAATGGAAAGTTAATCGAAGAGGCCTAATAAAGGCGGAGAGATATAAAATATATAGAGGAAAATCTATAACGTGATATAATTACTAAAAGCCTAAACACACTTCCGCTAAGGGAAGGGTCGGCCATTTAAAAGTGAAAGAAAGTCCATACTCTCTTTGTCACCATAATTAAATCTATCCAAAACGAGTTCAAGATTTAAGATGAAGATAAAACACCTGCATAGCGAAAGCTCAAAACTAGAATAGTGTACTTCACCAATTAGTTGTGAAAACAAATCCAGTTTAGCAACAGCGAATAAGCACGTCTTGTCGGGAGCACGACAGAGAGAAAATTGAGTTCTTTGTTTACATTGAGTACTGGGTATCTGGACGACAGATGGCGCTGTTGGGCACACCCGCAACCTGTGTAGCGATCGCTGGCGAATTTTACCTTAGAGTTTTCTGTCGAGCAACAGAGTTGCAGCTATTATAATCACCGGCTAAGTTAAATATTGAAAAATACAAATTACTTAAAAATTTGTGATTTGTTCCAACACAGCGTTCTTCCGGGCGATCCAATGGTCAAACTCTTCTTCTAGCCTGAAGCGTGACCTGCAGGGTGTTCTAGGGAGATCCCATACGGCGGGGTCCGAATTCGACGAATGACCTTTCTCGGCATCCCCCCCGCCGGCCGAAGTACCTGAAACACATACCCAAGATGTGGGGGAAGAGGTAGTACCCGACTTCCCCCATATAGGGTCTTCAGTGGAGACGGGCCCTGCGGGCACCAGGACCTCGTCTCCCACACACACTCCCGCACCACCCTCAGGCCCCACACATGCCTGTATCACATCAGTAGCTTCCCCCACAGGTAATTCAGACTCCTGGGGAAGGACAATGGGCCGCTTCCCCGCAACGGACTTACCTCGTCCCCTACTCTGGGTAGGGGAAGATGGAAGGGAGCCAACGTTCCGACGAGGCATCTAGAGACACCAAAGCGGAAGACGCGTTAGCTTTCTAGGGGCAATTTCTTGGCCGACTTTTTCTTCTTTGTTCCATAAAGAACCCACTGGATTTCGCCCTAGGACTCGCACTCCGAACACGTGGCGGTAGGGGAGCATACCTTGCCCCTACATGACGAACAACGTGAGTGTGGGTCAACCTCGGGCTTCGAAAGGAAAGCCCCACAAGACTTACCGGCCACAGGCCCAGGGCAACGGCGGGGATGCTCCATAATGAAACACTAACACACCAAGAGACACAGGGACACAGAGGAAAGGGGTAAGAATACGGACATAGGTACCACGTGGTGTACACAAAGGGTCGGGGACACAAAGGGTCGCACTGGGTAAGAGAGAGCGCGGCGAGATGTGAATCACGTCGCGACCAGAAACTTACTGAGGAGCACGACCTGAGCTAGCACGCTCTCCGACCCCGGGTCGCCTCAGGGCGCATATCACTCCGCCTGAGGTCACCCATAGAAAATGGGAATAGGGTAAACTACACAAAATTCTGGTCGGTTGGGAAAGTTACCAGTAACTCCTAAGAAAGTAGTTCTAGGTAAGTACTCTGTGTTGGAACAACTAGATATTAATCTATGACACCGTCATTCAATTAGTTCTTTATACATGTTGCATAAGATTTTTCCTATTTCTGACCATCCTTTGCATTCAGATCTTCCTAGACAGTACCATCCTGCTAGTAATACTAGGTATGCAGTTAATTCTAAAAGTCAAGTTTACTTAATCAAAAGAGACAACACTAATCAGAAAGATGAATTGGTGGAACTTCAAATGTTCAACCTTGCAGCAAATATTTTTATGTTAAACAGGCTGACATAAGTCTTTATAGTTTACCTATTTCAATGTTATTCTTAAAATATTTCATATTAATTGTTCAGTACCTCGCTCAGTTTATTTATTTCCTTTCTTCACTGCGCAATTTTTCCATGTTGGCGCCTTTAGGCTTAGCATCCTGCTTTTTCAAGTATGGCTGCAGCTTATCTAGTAACAATAATAATAATAATTTGGTTTTAAACTATCGTAAATTTATCATAAGCCATCACTCCAGCAACAAGGTATCCCGTGTTAGGAGTGCCACTACCCATGAAATTGGTTAGGAAATGTTTATCAAGTAAAAATGTTATTTTTATTAATAAAATAAATTTTTGAATATACTTACCCGATAATCATGTAGCTGTCAACTCCGTTGCCCGACAGAATTCTATGGAGGGATACGCCAGCTATCACAATACTAGAAGGGGGTGTACTTACCAGCGCCACCTGTGGCCAGGTACTCAATCATTTGTTGTTGACACCTCCTCAATTATTCCTCGGTCCACTGGTTCTCTCTGGGGAGGAAAGGGAGGGTCGATTAAATCATGATTATCGGGTAAGTATATTCAAAAATTTATTTTATTAATAAAAATAACATTTTTCAATATTAAACTTACCCGATAATCATGTAGCTGATTCACACCCAGGGAGGTGGGTGAAAACCAGTGTACAAGATTAAAGGATAGCTAAGTATCCCATATTTCATATAACAGTTATCTCAAATAACAATGAAATAATAAGTACCTGGTAAGGAAGTCGAATAGAACCGTTACTCTGCCTCTTTATTTAAAGTTCGTCTTCCTTACTGAGCGCAGCGTTCCTCTTGGAGGCTGAATCAACCCAAAGGTGCCAAAGTACACGGGGTTGCAACCCCTACTAAAGGACCTCTACCAAACCTTTAACCCAGGCGCTTCTCAAGAATGAATAGACCACCCGCCAAATCCAAGGATGCGGAAGGCTTCTTAGCCTACCGTAACAACCATAAAAAACAACAATAAAAGAATTCAAGAGAAAGGTTAAAAAAGGTTATGGGATTAAGGGAATGTAGTGGCTGAGCCCTCACCTACTACTGCACTCGCTGCTACGAATGGTCCCAGGGTGTAGCAGTTCTCGTAAAGAGACTGGACATCTTTCAGATAAAATGATGCAAACACTGACTTGCTCCTCCAATAGGTTGCATCCATTATGCTCTGCAGAGAACGGTTTTTATTAAAGGCCAACGAAGTAGCTACAGCTCTTACTTCGTGGGTCCTTACCTTCAGCAATGCAAGGTCTTCCTCCTTTAGGTGAGAATGTGCTTCTCTGATCAGAAGCCTTATATAGTACGAAAGCCCATTCTTGGACATGGGTCTCGAGGGTTTCTTGATGGCACACCATAAAGCTTCTGACTGTCCTCGAATAGGTTTAGACCTCTTCAGATAATATTTGAGAGCTCTGACAGGGCAAAGAACTCTCTCTAGTTCGTTACCTACCATGTTGGAGAGGCTAGGTATTTCGAACGATCTAGGCCAAGGACGTGAAGGAAGTTCGTTCTTTGCTAGGAATCCAAGCTGAAAAGAACATGTTGCAGATTCGGTTGTAAAACCAATGTTCTTGCTGAAGGCATGAACCTCACTGACTCTCTTAGCTGTTGCAAGGCAAACGAGAAAAGCAGTCTTGAGGGTAAGATCCTTGAAGGAAGCTGACTGGAGAGGTTCGAACCTAGATGTCATAAGGAACCTTAAGACTACGTCTAGATTCCAGCCTGGAGTGGAAAGACGACGTTCTTTAGACGTCTCAAAAGACTTGAGAATGTCTTGAAGGTCCTTGTTGGAAGACAGGTCCAAACCTCTGTGACGGAGAACTGAGGCCAACATGCTCCTATATCCTTTAATCGTAGGTGTAGAAAGGGATCTCTCATTCCTAAGATGTAGAAGGAAGTCAGCTATTTGGATCACAGAGGTATTGGTAGAGGATATTGAATTGGCTCTACACCAGCTTCGGAAGACCTCCCATTTAGACTGGTAGACTCTACGAGTGGAAACTCTTCTAGCTCTGGCAATCGCACTGGCTGCCTCCTTCGAAAAGCCTCTAGCTCTAGCGAATCTTTCGACAGTCTGAAGGCAGTCAGCCGAAGAGCGTGGAGGTTTGGGTGCAACCTGTCTACGTGTGGTTGACGTAGAAGGTCCACTCTTAGAGGTAGAGTCCTGGGGAAGTCGACTAGCCATTGCAGTACCTCTGTGTACCATTCTCTTGCAGGCCAAAGGGGAGCAACCAGCGTCAGCCGTGTCCCTTCGTGCGAGACGAATTTCTGCAGAACTTTGTTTATTATCTTGAACGGAGGGAATGCGTACAGGTCGAGATGGGACCAGTTCAGAAGAAAAGCATCCACATGAACCGCTGCAGGGTCTGGAACAGGGGAACAATAAAGCGGAAGTCTCTTGGTTATGGAGGTGGCAAACAGATCTATGGTAGGTTGACCCCACAAGGTCCAAAGTCTGTTGCACACACTCTTGTGGAGGGTCCATTCCGTGGGAATGACCTGATTCCTTCTGCTGAGGCGATCCGCTGAAACATTCATATCGCCCTGGATGAACCTCGTGACCAGAGTGAGGTTTAGACCTCTTGACCAAATGAGGAGGTCCCTTGCGATCTCGTAAAGGCTCCTCGAATGGGTCCCTCCTTGCTTGGAGATGTAAGCCAAGGCTGTGGTGTTGTCTGAATTCACCTCCACCACTTTGCCTAGCAGGAGGGACTTGAAGTTCAACAGGGCTAAATGAACTGCTAACAGTTCCTTGCAGTTGATGTGGAGTAATCCTTGTTCCTTGTTCCATACTCCTGAGCATTCCCGTCCGTCCAAGGTCGCACCCCAGCCCGAGTCCGATGCATCTGAGAAGAGATGAAGATTGGGGGTCTGGATGGCCAATGATAGACCCTCCTTGAGAAGGAGATTGTGCTTCCACCACAGGAGAGTGGTCTTCATCTCTTGGTTGATAGGGATAGAGACTGCTTCTAGAGTCGACCCCTTGTCCCAATGAGCAGCAAGATGGAATTGAAGAGGGCGGAGGTGGAGTCTTCCTAGCTCGACAAACAGGGCCAGTGATGAGAGGGTCCCTGTGAGACTCATCCACTGTCTCACTGAGCAATTGCTCCTCTTCAGCATGCTCATGATGCACTCTAGGGCTTGGTTTATCCTGGGGGCCGATGGAAAAGCCCGAAAATCCTGACTCTGAATCTCCATTCCCAGGTACACAATGGATTGGGAGGGAATGAGTTGAGATTTCTCTATATTGACTAATAGACCTAGGTCTCTGATTAAGTCTAAAGTCCAATTGAGGTTCTCCAGACAACGACGACTCGTGGAGGCTCTCAACAGCCAGTCGTCTAGGTAGAGGGAGGCTCTGATGTTCGATAAGTGTAGGAATTTCGCTACATTCCTCATCAGATGAGTAAAGACCATAGGAGCTGTGCTTAGGCCAAAACACAGGGCTTGGAACTGAAAGACAACCTTTCCGAAAACGAATCTCAGGAAAGGTTGGGAGTCTGGATGAATGGGAACGTGAAAGTATGCATCTTTCAAGTCCAACGAGACCATCCAGTCCTCCTGTCTGACCGCTGCTAAGACCGACTTGGTCGTCTCCATCGTGAACGTCTGCTTGGTGACATACTCGTTGAGAGAGCTGACGTCCAGCACCGGTCTCCAACCTCCTGTCTTCTTGGCCACAAGAAAGAGACGGTTGTAGAAGCCCGGGGATTGATGGTCCCGGACTATAACCACTGCCTTCTTCTGCACAAGTAGCGACACCTCCTGTTGCAATGCTAGCCTCTTGTCCTCTTCTTTGTAGTTGGGAGAGAGGTTGATGGGCGATGTGGTCAGAGGTGGTTTGAGGTAGAATGGAATCCTGTAACCGTACCTCAGCCAACTGACAGACTGTGCGTCTGCACCTCTCTTCTCCCAGGCTCGCCAGAAGATCTTGAGTCTGGCTCCTACTGTTGTCTGGAGAAACTGAGAGTCAGTTCTTTCCCTTAGATGTCCTGGATCCTTTCCTAGACTTGCTCCTGTGAGAGTCTGGGCGGGAGCTTCCTCGGCTGGGGGCTCTACCACGAAAGGGCGGTATGAACCTCGTAGCCGGGGTATCAGCCACTGGGGAGCGATAAGTCTTGGGGACTGAGGTGGCAACCTTAGACTTACGAGCCGATGAGGCTACAAGATCGTGCGTGTCCTTTTGTATCAGGGCAGCAGACAAGTCCTTAACTAGCTCCTCGGGAAAGAGGAACTTTGAGAGAGGAGCAAAAAGGAGTTGTGACCGTTGGCAAGGTGTAATGCTGGCGGAAAGGAAGGTACACAGTTGTTCCCTTTTCTTCAACACCCCTGATACAAATAACGACGCTAGCTCACCCGATCCATCTCTGATGGCCTTATCCATGCAGGACATTAATAGCATGGCAGAATCTTTGTCCGCAGGAGAGGTTTTCTTGCTGAGGGCCCCCAGGCACCAGTCGAGAAAGTTGAACATTTCAAATGCTCTGAACAACCCTTTCAGTAAATGATCCAGGTCTGAGAAGGTCCAACAAACCTTCGAGCGTCTCATAGCAGTTCTCCGAGGCGAGTCCACCAGACTTGAGAAGTCAGCCTGGGCAGAGGCAGGTACTCCTAAGCCTGGTGCTTCCCCTGTGGCATACCAAACGCTACCTTTCAAAGCGAGCTTCGTTGGAGGGAACATGAAGGAAGTCTTGCCAAGGTGTTGTTTAGACTGCAGCCACTCCCCTAAGATCCTTAAAGCCCTCTTGGAGGATCTAGCTAGGACAAGCTTAGTATAGTTGGACTTAGCTTGTTGTACGCCCAGCGAAAACTCAGATGGTGGAGAGCGGGGAATAGCAGAGACGAAGTGGTCTGGGTAAATCTCCCTGAGTAGAGCCAAGACCTTACGAAAATCAATCGACAGTGGAGAAAGCTTAGATTCGTCCACGTCTGATGAGGGATCAAGGTGTGCCTCCTCATCATCCGACACCTCATCAGCAGAGGGTAGCGAAGCGATCGGACCAGAATGCTGAACCGCAGAGTCAGAACGGGTAGGAACAATAACAGTGGTTTCCTCTTCCAGTAACTGTTGAGGGAAAACCTGAGGCTCAGACTGCAAAGGCTGAACAACAGACGAAGCAGAAGGCAGGCGCATGGGTGAAGGAGGTTGACTCCTAGCAAGAGAGGTTGAACCCAAGGATTGCACAAGCTGAGCGGAGGACGGAGGCGGAGTAGTCCGTTCCTGTTCCTGTGAGATGAGCGGAGCATGATGAGGTTGAGGCTGCGCAGAACAAGGTAAAGTTCTCGCAAGCTGAGGCTCCTGAGGCGCAAGTCCAGGGTGTAGAGGAGCTTGCCTTGAGGAGGGTTGAGCTCGCTGCAGCGATGGCTGAGCAGACAGACTCACGGAGGGGAGAGGTTGTTGTACCCCAACCGAGAGTTGCACCACTGGTGGAGCAGCAAGGGGAGGCGGAGGAAGAGTGGAATAACTCTCCTGATCCCAAAGCAAGGGTTGCCTTAAAGAAGGCTGAGGCTGAACACCACTGGGAACAGCGAACTCCGAAAGTGGCTCAACATCGTACGCCTGGCAGATGGTGCTGCGACCAGGCGGAGCAAGTGCAGGCGGGGCGAGCACAGGCGGAGCGAGAACAGGCGGAGGGAGTGTAGGCGGAGGAGGAGGTGCAACACTCTCAGCCCGACACTCACGCATCAAGTCCGAAAGCTGAGCTTGCATGGACTGAAGCAGGGTCCACTTGGGATCGGCAGAAACGATAACAGACTGAGGTAAAGTCTTAACAGTCGGGCTCTGTTTTGGCAGAACCTTACTCCTCTTGGGCGGAGTACAGTCGACAGATGACTGAGGCGAGTCAGAGCTGAGCCAATGACTGCAACCTGGCTGAGCACTCGCGGACTGGACTCTACGTTTAAGCGGTCTCGAGACCTGAGACCAACGTTTCTTCCCTGCTAGTTGATCAGCGGACGAGAATAAGACGGGCTCAATCGTCTGCAGGTGGGAGTGACGGTCTAAGGAAGACACGCCCGCAACCACCGAGGATAGTTCTGTGCGCCTAACAAGGCCTGTCGAACCCTTAAGCCCTTCGACATTGCTTCTCCCCTGGGCATGGGAGCTTGCAAGAGGTCCCGGACTGGGAGGACGACTGGCTCGCACAGAAAAATCCTCACGCACCACACTGGCACCACTAGCACTTGGCACTGCACCGACACTAGCACTCGTCACAGCACTGGCACTAATTCCACCCACTGCACTCTTGACCTTCAGTTCTTTAACTTCGGCCATCAGAGACTTATGGTCACTTACCACTGATTCTACTTTATCGCCTAAAGCCTGAATAGCACGCAAAACAACTGACATATCAGGCGGAGGGCACACAGTAGGTTCGGGGGTAGCCACTACAGGGGTAGGAAAAGGTAGGGGATCATGAGGTGAGGAAAACATAGAAGAGTGAGAAGAACTTCTCCTAACTCTACCTCTCTCTAACTTAGATGAATATTTTAAAAGACGGACAAATTCCAATTCCGAAAGTCCGGCGCATTCCTCACATCGATTTTCTAATAGACAGGGCCTGTCCCTACAGTCAGAACAAGCGGTGTGAGGATCTACCGAGGCCTTCGGAATACGCCTATTGCAAGACCTACATCGTCTATGGGAGGGGGCTTGCGAAACGTCAGACATCTTGTTTCAAAGATTTGCCAAAGGGTGATCCAAAAACAAGCAAAATTCGTTAACCGTTATATCAGTATATATAAAAGCTATCTAGCTAATATAAGAAGGATTCCAGTAAAGCGACAGCCGTTAATCTGAGAGAATACTTCACCAAATATCCGTGAATAAACTCGAAGACCATAAGCGTATCCCAGAACGTCTAGCCGGAAGCACGACAGAGGAATAATTGAGGAGGTGTCAACAACAAATGATTGAGTACCTGGCCACAGGTGGCGCTGGTAAGTACACCCCCTTCTAGTATTGTGATAGCTGGCGTATCCCTCCATAGAATTCTGTCGGGCAACGGAGTTGACAGCTACATGATTATCGGGTAAGTTTAATATTGAAAAATCTTTACTGAAACAATGAGTGAATTCTTATAAATTACCAACATAATAGTAAATACAAAGACTAAATTTATACTGTAACTAAATATGTTCTAAGGGAAAATACAGTACAGTAATTATAAAAGCCCAGAAATTATATACCGGTAATTTCCTTATATGCATACGAGGCAGACCAGACTCAGACGTACGAGTGGGGGGAAAAGTAGGAAACTTACATCATGGCTGCCCCCAATACAAGGGGAAAGGGCAATCTCAACTCGAGTGAGGTATTCTCGCCACTTTCAAAGGAGACATCTCCGAAAGCAAAAAGTCATCCTTCGCCTGGAACTTCTGACACAAAGGATACATGTGAAATCACATAAGGATCTACTGCATACAGATCAAAGTATCAGGTAATCCAGTTTGAGAAGTTGTGATTGTAGAGCGGTAAGAGGAGACGACCAGGAGAGAAGTGAAGCTTGCCTCGCAGCAGCTTGCAGTGCTGCCAAGCAATGGAGTTGCCCAGTAGCCTATTATATAATGGCCAGTTAGGCTCCTTTTTCTTTCTGGTCATAAAAATTTAACATAAGAGTAAACCCATATAAATGACTCGTAAGTTTACATCCGTGTAGGAATAAAACAACATTTATACAGTACCTAAATATGTCCTACATACATGCATATACCAAAGCATTTCCCCCAATTTTATGGGGTAGCCGACATCAAACAAATGAAAAAAAAGGGGGACCTTTCCTCTTTAACGTTCCTCCCCGCGTGACAAGGTACTCAACCCTTATTTTCTAAGGGAAAATAAAGTACTGTAATTCTAACATTAACATACACTAATTCAGCATCATTCTTGGCCCTGGCATAAACAGCATTAAGTGGAAAAGATGCATCTCCAGGAATGGGGAACTTTGACAATGCAAGGGAATACATTTCGTTGACACCCATATTCTTGTCTTTGCACTTTGCTAATTTTTTTCAGGCACTCGGTGATGTACAAAGTAACGTAAATAAGCGTTCTATCACATTCACCCTGGAAAATAGAAAACATTAATAAATTTTAAATTATCTTTTTGTACTGTGATGTACAGTGTAACAGTTTTAAAAGTCTTTTCATACAACTTCCTATGCAGCACAATACATGGGTTTTCTTGCACTGTATTCACAAGTTTTATAACATATATTTTTGTTTTTGCAAAACTTATCCTGTTAGCTGTAATGTAAGACAAATACAGTTTCTAGTCATGGAATACTAAAAATACCATTTATTTTAAACTCTCAATAAATTAGTTTTGTTTATTTATATTTATTTAATTAAATTCTTACCAGAATATGAACAACAGATTCTTCTATATAATTACTTTCTATTATTATTATTATTAACTGCTAAGCTACAACCCTAGTTGGAAAAGCAGAATGCTATAAGCCCAGGGGCTCCAACAGGGAAAATAGCCCAGTGAGGAAAGGAAACAAGGAAAAAATAAATATTTTAGAATAACATTAAAATAAATATCTCCAATATAAACTATAAAAACTTCAACAAAACAATGGGAAGAGAAATTAGACAAAACAGTGTGCCTGAGTGTACCCTCAAGCAAGAGAAGTCTAACCCAAGATAGTGGAAGACCATGATACAGAGGCTATGGCACTACCCAAGACTAGAGAAAAATGGTTTGATTTTGGAGTGTCCCTCTCCTAGAAGAGCTGCTTACCATAGCTAAAAAGTCTTTGTTCCGTAACCGAAATACAAACCACGCTATTTACAAAGGGTATTACTTTTAGCGTAGCTGAAATGGCGAGCCATTAGAATTTAACGAGGGTGTATTACCCCCGCGCTAGTTAGCGGGGGGGTAGGGGAGTGGTAGCTAGCTACCCCTCCTCCCCCTCACACACAGGTGAATACTCACTTTCACTTTTGGCTCGGACTGTGACAGACGTCTCTGTCTTGGTCCTCGCTTGGCAGCCATTGTCTGTTTTGTCTTTACTTAATCGCTTACTTTTCTTTTACTCAATATATATGTAAACATGTTTTCATGTTTGTATATATATTTGAGTATAGAAATAAGTAAGTTTCCTTTTCAGATGTGTGTGTGTAGTGTACGATATCTACGTGGAGGCCTCGGCAGTTAGGCCACCACGGCCTAATTTTATGGGTTGCGATCGAGTTTGACTTCGGTCTTTCTCTCTCTCTCTCTCTTGAGGTCGTTCACCCTTTTACTATGTTTTACTACGCCCTTGTAGCTTCCTTCCCGTGTGGGTGGGGTTGCTACGCCGTACATTTTGTCTCAATTAGTTTATGAATCTAATTGTAGTTGTTAATTTTTCAGCTTGTAGAACGATTCCTTTCGGGGTTTTCGTTTTTTTCTTTAGTGTTCATTCATTTTTAAATTACATAATTACATAGTTACATAATTATAATTGTTATAATTCTGTTTTGGTTACAGCTCTCCTTCCGCGAGTGTAAGTGGTTGTGAGGGCACGTGCCTATTGTGTAATTCTTGTTCCTTTTCCTCGGGATTCCTCTTCGGAGCCTTCCCGGGGGAATGAATGTGTACTAATATTATTTGTTTTATTTTTTACAGTTACCGATCTAGTTCGTTTCTGTAATATAGCAACGGTGTGAGCTGTCTGGTTGAGTCCTGGGGATTCGGCTGTTGCTGCCTCCCCCTTGTATTGTCGTCAGGGGCGTGTCTCCTTCTACTGGTAGTACTCCCGTGTCGACGGACAGCTCTCCAGTTCATTTTAGAACAGTCAGGAGGCTTGCCTCCTTGGGCGGATAACTTTCCTTCCGAGGGAAGTTTTTTCCTGTCCAGGCTTGAGCTTTTCCTCTTTTGGGGGGTTCTTCTCTTGCCTTTTTTTCGTGCGACTATGCTCTTGGTGCTGAGCGGTCGCACCTGCAGTTTCGCTCAAGGGGCTGGGCAACTGCAGGATCTCCTCTTCGGAGGATTGCCCCTTTTAGGTCACTGGCTGACCAGTCTCTTCCACGAAGTGTTTCTCTTTCGTTCGCGAGAGAGTACACTCATAGAGACTCCTCTTCGGAGGTTTCTTCTGTTGCTGTTGCTCTCCCTCGCCGTAAGGCCCTCCGTCCGCCTCGTCGTAAGGGCCTCTCATCTCCCTATAAGGGTGTTTGAGGCGCCTTTTTGAATCTCCGTTTGCAGCCTACAACTTCTTTTTCTCGATCTTCCGTCTTGGTGCAGATGGACAGCAGTCTAATCTCGTCTTCCGACGGGCAACGGTCTTCCCGACGGACAACGGTCTTCCCGACGGACAGCGGTCTTCCGACGGACATCAGTCTCCCGGCGGACAACGATCCCTTCGGGGCAAAGGGTTGCCCCCACGGGGGTTCTTCCCTTGCGTGTCAGGGTTTCCCTGCGCGCCCTTCTGTTCGTCAGCGCTCTCCTGTTCGTCAGCGCTTTCCTGTTCGTCAGCGCTTTCAAGATGATCTTCCCTGCAGTTCCTGTTACGTGCCCTGTGCGCCCACGTTCGCCCTCGCGATCTAGAACTTAGGTTCAGGTCGGGGTCAAGGACTCTTCTTCTTTGCGCGGGCTTCCACGCGTAGCCTTCTGCTCGTCAGCGATCATCAGCTCGTCAGCGATCATCAGCTCGTCAGCGATCATCAGCTCGTCAGCGATCGTCAGCTCGTCAGCGATCATCAGCTCGCCAGCGATCTCCGGATCGCCCACGTGTGTTACAGCTGGCACGCCAACGTTCTCCAACACTTCTGAAGGAACATGGTTCGCCAGCTACTAGCTCAACTGCGGATGCTGATCGCCATCGCGCGACCCTCAACTGCGGATGCTGATCGCCATCGCGCGACCCTCAACTGCGGATGCTGATCGCCATCGCGCGACCCTCAACTGCGGATGCTGATCGCCATCGCGCGACCCTCAACTGCGGATGCTGATCGCCATCGCGCGACCCTCAACTGCGGATGCTGATCGCCATCGCGCGACCCTCAACTGCGGATGCTGATCGCCATCGCGCGACCCTCAACTGCGGATGCTGATCGCCATCGCACAACCCTGAACGATTGCCCGCTTCGCATGCTGCTCCTCATCGCACAACCCTGAACGATCGCCCTCTTGCGGATGCTGATCACCATCGCACCCTTTCACGCGATCATTCACCTGCGCATACTGCTCGCCATCGCACAACCCTGAACGATTGCCCGCTTCGCATGCTGCTCCTCATCGCACAACCCTGAACGATCGCCCTCTTGCGGATGCTGATCACCATCGCACCCTTTCACGCGATCATTCACCTGCGCATGCTGCTCGCCATCGCACAACCCTGAACGATTGCCCGCTTCGCATGCTGCTCCTCATCGCACAACCCTGAACGATCGCCCTCTTGCGGATGCTGATCACCATCGCACCCTATCACGCGATCATTCACCTACACATGCTGCTCGCCATCGCTTACCGCCAGCGATCTTCTTCACCTACGCGGCAGCACGATCCCTCGCCGTCACGCCCATTCGCCTGCGCGCCCGCGCGATCGCTCGCCTGCGCGCCCGCGCGATCGCTCGCCTGCGCGCCCGCGCGATCGCTCGCCTGCGCGCCCTCGCGACCGCTCGCCTGCGCGCCCTCACGACCGCTCGCCTGCGCGCCCGCGCGACCACTCGCCTGTGCGCCCGCGCGACCATTCGCCTTTGCGCGACCGTTCGCCCTCGCGCGACCATAGTTCGCGGCGAATTCCACAGCCGGTGGTAGCAGCAGGGACGCGTGCTCCTAGGCGGCACTCGGGATCACCTCCATACAAGCACAGGTTGGTAGTGCAGGACGAAGACAGGTCAGTACAGCATTCTTCCCACCTTCTTTTCAGGCAGGAACCGTCGTGTCCTCTCCAAAGGATCGCCCGATCCCTTTCACCTTAGCGAGGATTTCGGACTCTGTGTCCTTGGAGCAGCAGACATGGTTTGATCCGCTGGCACGGGCGTTAATGAGGTTTATGAAACCAGCACTCACCGGCCAGTGTAACAAACCAGCGGCTGTCTCTCCTACGCTGAAGAGAAAGAGAGGAGTGGACTTCGTGGTGACTTCCCCCAGGGCGAAGTTGGTTCCCAAGAGGTCGGTCTCGAGGGTCCCCTCTCCTGCACGAGTACTCTCTCCTTCTCCCGCCCTGGAAGGATTTTTGGCGGGGGGGGCTTTCCGTTGAAGATTTCTCCATCGGACAAGGGGTGACTGCTTACCTCTTCCTCTGGGAGCTTACCAGGTTCTTTCCCTCCTCGGTTACGGCCCGAGGTTTGGTTCAAGGAAGCTACAGGAAGATCAAGGGTACTTTCCTCCTCTCGAGCTCAGGCACCTTGGCCTTTCGTCGTTAAGTATCTACTTGCGGACAAGCTCGATGTTGTACCATCTGGACGCACTGACTGAAGGCTTCCTTCGGGTGTCTCATCTGTGGAGGTCAACGACCTCAGACACCCTTCCATCCTTGAGAAGAGTTTTGTCTTTGCCCAAGGACAGAGACTTAAACATCTGCTGTGCGGAGTAAATCGACTTCCGGTTTCACTCCTCCAAGGCGCTTTCTTCCAGACTCTGCAGGGCTCCAGCTCCCTTTTCTTTCAACCACGTCGGCCTAAGTTATCGGCTACGACAACTGGGACAAGGTGTCCAATTGCAGTTTCCTCCTGTCAGGAACAGATGGCACGGGAGACTCCCCCGGGGGGGCATAGTCCTAAAAGGAGTTCACGAACTCTAGGACTGCAGGTTTTTTCGCTGGGAGGATGCTTAAGGTTACTCATCCGAATGACAGCTTCCCGATGCCCATTCCCGCACAATCTCTGTGAGTAGCCAAGGATATCGCGCCTGCCGTCTCTGTCAGCGAATTCAGTGTCTCTGAACCTCTATGCCATAGCATCAGCAGAGTTGCCCGGTTGGGCAGAATGATCCATACCTTAGGCGAAGGTCTTCCTTAGGATCATCGACGGCTTCACCCCCGGCCCCCTCAGTCGATCCTTTCTTGTAAGGAAGGATCTGAGAGGGGACGTCCATAGTCGACCTCTCAGCCCTGATCAAGTTTGTCGAACAAACTTCGGCCAGCGTAGACCAGCAGAATCGATCAGACTGGTAACGAGGCGACAGGACTCCTTTAACCCTGGATCGGAAGGACGGGTACTTTCAGTTTCCATTCCATCCATCTTCCAGGGTGCTCGTCGAATTCAGCCTAAACTGCAAGTATTCCTGCTTATGATGCAGTGTGGCTATCCCGCCGTGGCATAGCAGGTTTGTTTCCCCAGAGAACTCTCCCTGCCTTCCTCTTGGCCGCTCAGGTGCAGACTTCCGCCTCCTCTGCTGTTTGGAGGGCTGGTCAACTCCGGTAGGCTCGGGTTTCGACCTGATTCAGCGCCGGGAAAAGCTTCCGAATGCTGACCATGAGTGTGGGCTCATGGTATTTTGCTTGGAGCCTTCTCTTCCTCTGCCTCAACATCTGGAGTATCTGGCCATGATATTGAGTCAACCGCCTTACCACGTTGGAAACCCCGCTTCTCGTCCGTCCAGCGAGGTTAAGCAACGTCGGTACTTGGATGGGTGACCACCTGGGGACGCCAGATTCTGTTACCACATCCTCCGAGCCTTCCTTTCGGTTCACCGTGGCAAGACTGAGGAGAGTCGCAGTACCTGTTCTCAGTCAAGCAGAGTTTTCAGCCCTACCTTGGAACGTTTCCTAGTTCTTCTTTCCTCATTGACCCGTTTATAGTCCGAACGGTCGCCTCAGGATAAGTTCCATGTGGGGCGATCCAAGTTCCGGTGGCTTCAGGCAATGTTTAACCGGACTCCCTGGCCCTATGGGACCAGCGGAACTATTAAACCTGCAATGGGTGTTGACCTATGGAGCCTCTTGATGGTAGTGGATATTCTCGTCCTTTCCCCACATTCTTGATGCGGTTCTCGGACTCGTCAAAGGAAAGGGGGGGGGGCATGTTCCGGTCCAGGCCTATGGTCAAGACCTGAAGGATACCTCTCCATCATTCAGGCAGGCTTAAGGGCCTTAGTCTGGCCCCTCTTCAGATCCTACCGCTCCTGCCAAGTCGCCCCGTTGCGTGTCGACTTCATGCTAACCAGCAGGGGACGCATTTTCACACCTTCACATCTTGCAGTAGAGATATCGGGATGATTGAGATTCTCTCAATTCCACCATCGGCTCTCTCATTCCAGGCAGGGGAATGTTTCTCTCAGACTATCCGAGCAGAGCCTCATAGAGAGAGTGTACCTAGGGGTCTTTGACCTTGGGTAACCAGCAAGTGCTGGTCTGGGGGACCTGATCGCGACAGCTTGGAACCTCAAGCTTCCGCTAGTTTTCCCCCCAGTCTCAGACCCCGAGACTCTGGCAAGATGCATTCCGGTGATGGTGGGACAACTTCGACGCCTGCGTCTTCCCTCCTTTTTGTCTGCGGACAATGGGTCTCAACAAAACCAGGTTGTCTGTCAACCTTTCAATGGGAGAGCTCCACTGGGACTATGTGCAGAACGGTTTCTGGACCCTCTGCTTCCCCTGACGGAACTCCCGGGAGAGCTTCTCCCACGGCGCAGACTACTCAAGCAACCACACTGCGACATCTCTCCCGAACCGGGGCGTCGCTTCGGCTTCATGCCTGGAGACACTACGCTTCCTCCTCTAGAAGAGACAACCCGCTACAGTCGCGGTACGGAGGTCGCGTCATCTGCGATAGTCATCCACAGGGGTCTCCCAGGCAAAGTGAAGAGTCTAAGGTGGTTGGTGCCGTGGGAGATATACTTCTTCCCGTGAGGCCTCTTCTCCAGCAATAACGGTCTTATTGCCTTTCGGCGGGAGGAAACTCCTTTCCGCTCTTGGCAATGAAGCCTGTCGCTCAGCCTTTCCCTGACCTTCAGGCTTAAAGGAATAACTTTTTCCTGCCCGCTGGATCTATCCTCGCTCATGCGAAGCTACGATCGTCCCTGCCCTAGTCGGAGGAAGACCTCCAACTTGGAGCATGGCTCGGACTTTTAGTCCTTTAAGAGATCTTCTCAAGACCCTTTTACGACAGGCCTCGGATTGTATTCCGCCCTGGGTCTTCTGCTCACTCTGGCCACGGCCAGTGTGTGAGCAATCTTCTTGGTCTCTTACTACTCCCCCCCTTTCTAAGGAAGAGGGGAAGGCAACATTCAGGCTCGCTCCTGAGTTGTTGGCTAGACTCAGAATCTGAGGGTCCCGACCCTTCGGTCCGATTCATTCAAGATTTTGAGTCTCCATTCTGTGTCTGATGTCCCAAGACCTTCTCTTTCTTGCCAGTACAGGAATCGAGAGGTTAGCGCTGGGAACAGCTGCAGTTTGGCCTCAGTTGCAGCCGATTTGGGAACACAAGGAGGACATGGGGGGAGAGTCACCAGTATACCTCTTCAGCCCGGACTCAAGGACATTCATCTCGACCTGTCTTCAGACCCTCCCCCGTCACGTCGCCCTACAGCACGATGTTGGATACATCGCAACGTCCCTCGCCTTCGAGTAATACTACTCTGTGACGCAGGTGCTACAAGCTGGAGTCTGGAAGCGTCTGATGACCTTCGCAGCCCGCTTCCTGCAGGGCGTGACCCACAGGAGTCTCGATACGTTTTCTATCGCTCTGTGGTGGCTACACAACAGCTGGTCTAACCTCAGGCTCCTTTTTGGACAGGTAGCAGAAGGTTGAGGGCATTGTTATCAGGTTTTAGTCTGCATGAACGAAAGAAGTATGTCTGGCCCTTACTTCTTTCTTCATCATCCCCTCTACGGGGAAGCAGCATCCTGGTCTCTGCATAGCTGACCTCGAACCTCTGCAGGTAAACCATGCTTCCTTGTGTTCCGAGTATTGAGTCAATACTGTCGCGTCCCCCATACCCTGACGAGGTGGTATTGGGAACGTCTTAACCCAGAGTTCCTTCTGGAACTCCAGGTCAACTGCCTAAGACGGGTCACACTTCTTCCTTCACACACAAGCTTACGTAGGCCACATGGTTCCTTGCGGTGCAAGGAACTTGTGAGGTGCAGGGACTCCTTTTCTCGAGTGCGACTCACTCGGATTCTGAGTCCCCGGGTAAAGCCAAAGCCAGTATGGCTGGGGACTTTCCACCCTTCCTAAGGGATAAGTCACCCTTTGTAAATAGCGTGGTTTGTATTTCGGTTACGGAACAAATGACAAATTCGAAGATAATTTGTATTTTTCCTAACCATACAAACCTTAGCTATTTACACATATTTGCCCGCCAGCCCTGTCCCCCAAGACAAGTCCTACCTCTAAGTGAAAGTGAGTATTCACCTGTGTGTGAGGGGGAGGAGGGGTAGCTAGCTACCACTCCCCTACCCCCCCGCTAACTAGCGCGGGGGTAATACACCCTCGTTAAATTCTAATGGCTCGCCATTTCAGCTACGCTAAAAGTAATACCCTTTGTAAATAGCTAAGGTTTGTATGGTTAGGAAAAATACAAATTATCTTCGAATTTGTCATGTTCTACCCTTACCAATTACAGTGCAGAAGTTAAAATCACTACAATAAATACAATGGTAATATCCAACTAATGTGTGTGCAAGTGTATTAGGGACAGAAAGTGGCCACTGAATAATTAGCGCAGTAGTTAACCCCTTGAGAGAAGAAGAACTATTTGGTAATCTCAGTGTTGTCAGGTGTATGAGGACAAAAGAGAATATGTAAAGAATAAGCCAAACTATTCGGTGTATGTGTGGGCAAAGGGAAAATGAACCATAACCAGAGAGAAGGATCCAATGTAGTCATGTCTGGCCAGTCAAAGGATCCCATAATTCTCTAGCGGTAGTATTTTAACGGGTGGCTGGGGCCCTAGCCAACCTGCTACCTGCATATAACATTTGCATTCCTTCATTTAAGGTTCTCAACTTCTAATGATGGGATATTAAACCAATAATTAAAAAGTTGGAATATTAAACTTACCTTAACTTCATATGTGCGGAAGAAAACGTTGGCCTTGAAATACTGTAGGGCTTCATCAACAACATCGATACCATCCCCAGACATTAGAGGAGCTGGACCTCTGTATTTTGTTCGGATTGGCAACATGGCCATGTTGCCCACGGCCGACCCAGAATGAGGCATATTGCAGTGGTAAGCCTGTTAAAGAAAAATGAGTTGAACCACAAAAAAGGAAAAAATGAAAAGGTTGAATTAATACAAAAGAAACACAAAACATGAAATATGACAATCTATTTCTCAGTAAATCTTGTACAATATACCCATCTCTCTTTAAATACACACAAACCAATAAACAAAAACCAAGATATTACATATTGTACAAAGATCTACTTCTGGAAACATGAAAGACAAAACCCAGAATAAAATCCCTTTGTAACCAAATGGGTTCAGCAATACACTATTCTCGATAAGGATTTGTCTCTTCTACCATTACTGCATGCTCTTCTCTACAATTGGATCACACATTTTAAGTAATTTGTATTTTTCCTCACTATAAGAGCCCTTTAAATAGGATGATGTTTTCAGTATAAGCTGGAACCGATATTGAAATCATTAATGATGTAGTTAACGACAGGTGATAAGCGCTGGTGATGAGCCCTTCCCCTCCACCTTCTGGAAGATCAGCAATTTTGACCTCTTGGCTCAGGACTAAGTGGGATGGTTGAGGCGAGAAGTTTTTATGACTAAGTTTTGTATACATAGGAAAGATCACAAATTTTTAAAGTCATTTTCCTCACTAGAGAAATCCCGAGTCCTTTAATTAGGAAGATTCACTGCTTCTTGGGTTGGAAGTCTACTAAGAACCAAACTGGATGGTTCATCCTCTTCCCTGGAAGGGTCCACTGCTTAGACCCGTGCAGGAGATAAGCGGTGACTCCAGCAACTTCCAAACTGTCTTTCATAGGGATGAAAAGTCTGATGGGGATTGACCTATACATGGATGCATGTACTTATCAATTAAAGAAATCCTTTTCCCTAAAAGGATACCAGTTTGGAATCATATACTGTACGGTACTTGTGTATGATGATCAATGGGTTGACATAAGTTTCAACATCCTCCTCCTCGTTCAGAGCAGATGGGAGAGAAACTTCTTTAAAAAATCAGTATAAAGAATAGAGCTCTATAGTGTAACTTACTAGCATAGGTATGATCCAGCACATAACGATTCAACCGTTTTGTCCCCGAGAGGGGGGGGGGGGGAGGAGGAAGAATGAATGAGAAGAGCCAGTCATTCTACCATTCATATCATTCCAGACTTACACCTCTGTTACCATAGACGAGATGTACTGTACCGTACCAAGTACAGTATTCTGTCTAGTGTGGGAGGTGGGCCGGTTACACAACTTGAGCAGCTACCAAGGGACTTATGGGTAGTGCTATCATTGTAAAGTGACTGCTGAAGTGTTACAAGCATGGAACTTCCTCCCACTTCACATTTGTCTATCTGTCTTTAATATAGGGGAAAGTTCAGAGCCTACAATTAGAAATTATCACCCTAAGCTCCATTTATCTATAAGGACTTCTGTGGAAGGATTCCAAGCCGCAGATAAATGGTACAGTGCGTTATATCTGAAGTTTCAGCTGATACCGGCGTTCTGATGTCCAACAAGTCGACCGCCATTAACCATTGTTTACATGTCCCGTGATTAGATCTCTTACAGCGATTCTGCATTTCAATGATAGCGTCTCCAGGAGTGATACAGTTTGTGCAGTGCTGTATTAGATTGTCAATGTACTGTACAGTAATTATAGTAAATTAAATAGTAACCCACATAGCTGTGCATGCGACTGGAATACAAAGCAAATCCATGTACTCCTTGTCAGAACAGAGGAGAAAAAAACATCAAAGGGAGTGATATAAATCATAGGTAATTATGATACTTTAATAGTCACCTACACAGTTGGAGTGTGCAGCACATACATGTACCACTTGCTAAAACGGAATAATGACATTATAGTACTGTATGTTCATTTGAGAGCAAAGCAAGGCATGGTGGGGCAAAAACCATTTGAGGGACAGCAAATCATGATGCTTGTGATTGAGGGATGTTAAAGATTAAGAATACAGTGCTTAGGAGAAAACTGTGCTTGAGAGATAACTCTTTTTGTTTGTTTTTCCTTGAAATTTGTTAAACAATCTGCTTCAGTAGTTGATTTTCAAATAAAAAATCCTTAGTTCAGTGATGGCAGCCAAAAGGGAGAGATCACGTAAATATATCCCAGACAAAGTCATCAGACTATTTTTAGATAATAACGAAGAAAGTTTGCAATTTCTATATAATCACAAAGTGCTTCCATCAGAAATAAAGTATTCAAAGTGTTCCAAACCGTACATAACTGCATTTTACATACAGATGTTAGATTGACATTACTGGCAGTGTCATGATAAAATTAGAAAGATTAAAATAAGAAGCGTATTCAGTGCATTTTCTCCGGGAGCGATTGCAAGTCAAGTTTTGTGGATAAGTGCTATTTTGAAGCTAAACTATCGCCCCTGTTTTTATATCTGATTCAGAATAAATATTAAGGTAAGGTAAGTCATTGCAGACTATATCTCAGCCTAAGCTAAACATATGTCTATGTAAGGGGGTTGGGGTCGCAGAGGAGGCGAGGCCGCTTCCCCCGGGTAGGTAAGGATACGACTTACAAGTTAGGTTAAGTTTGCAAGTTTAGGTTAGCTGGTGTTCTTGTGTTTATTTCCCTTTCAAAAGTAGATCATGTTGAAGATTGAGACGTCAGTGTTTGAAAGATAGTGGAGCTTAAAAGAAAGCGGAACTAGAGCGAGAATGGTGTTTGGTGTTTGAGAAGTTAAGATAACTGCGGCAATTAGTCTAAGTCTTGTTTCACCCTCTTATTGTTCCATGACAAACTATTTTTTCTGTTTTCTTATTGTTTAGTTGGTTTCTGCTATTATTATCTTTAGTAATTTATTAGCTTTCATTTTATCCCACCCAATAACTGCAATTCCCACATGGGGTTCCCCTTTACTGAAAAGGGTTATGTTAGGTGGTGGTATTCGGAAAACATATTTTTGCGAAAGATATTAACATCAGGGGAAAAAAACAAAACAAGAAAAAAAAAAAAAATGGTTTTCCATGAAATAAGGCTGGGTGTTAGACCCCTGAAATTTTACCAACATAAAATCCATTGTTTTGTGTTTCATACTAACTAGGTTTTGATTATGGTAACTTTTATATGCTACGATGACTGATTTTTTATGATGATGATTGATGCATACAACAAAATTTAAATAAGTTAATGTAAATAACATAACATACGGAATTTCTATAGAACACGGGAAAAACTTTCCTAATAATGATATAGGGTTTTTATAAGACTGGTAAACAGTATATTTTAGAGCGATCCAAACGTTATTTATGAATTGATGACGATACCTCGTCCAAACCCGTAGATTTTAAGTTATGGTAGTTGATCCACCATAAATAAATTACTATAGATTTATACCGGAAATAATTATCCAAAACGTTAAAAATACATGAAAATATACAATTTAACAGTATTATTTTCTAAATAGAGTTTATTGTACTATTCTATAATTTTACCCAAATGAGCTTTAAAACGCAGGCAGAGATTATTACAATGTACACGCCCTGTTTGGTTTTCAGATTTTATTCATATATTTCCAATACATTATATACTACCCTCTTAGACTACCAAGATAGTAAACTGTAAATTACGTCGTAAAATTAACACCTAAATTAAGCCATTTGACAAAAAGACACCTTTTCATATCGTACACCATTTTCATTTCCGTTTGGACCCCATAGTTATAAATACCTATTCAAAGGCCATTATCACAAATTACATATACTTACAGGCATCCTGGTTAATGCTGAATAATGGTGTTCTTAACTTATACTTCCAATTTTCTTGGTATATTACTTTTCCCGTAAATTAAGTCACCGCCCTTCTCTTATCTAAACACAACAGCAGATACGGTGACACTGACAGTATGGCAATAGACGTCTATTATGATAAATTCGAGTCCAATTAGTGACAAAGAAGTGTTACTATAAGTCCGCCATTTTACCACTCAGAAAAAAAGGCTCTAATAATTACCATCTTCATGATTCACTATATTTATCTTTCAGTGAAGTGTAAGGAAAAATAGTTTTATGGTTGTAGGAGTATAGCAAATATGTAATAGCTTAATCATATGAGCTTTGAAGTATTCTTTCTTTCTTTGACGGCTGTTTTTCCAGTCCTATACAGCAGGGGAACCATATTCTCTACTGGACCTCCACTGTCATTTTATCTTGTTCGTTCAGAGTATTCAACATTTCATATCACGTATTGCTCATTTACTGATAAATTGTCCCTGTCAAAGGACTCGTGGAATAAGAAAGTCTTCAGTTTTCTTTGAAAGCCTTAATATCTTCAATCTTATTAAACAAATCCAAGATTAGATTTAGAAGATAATTGAAAGGCTGTGGGAATACATTTCATCAGTTGATTAATATAATACTAACTTTAAATAGATCATCAATGCCATTCTTACGATGTAATATCTTTACTTCTCAGCATATCTCGGGGTAAATAGTTCAAAGTACTTAATAATATACTTCTTTCAGGCCGTATAGCTACAGTCCAATAAATTTTGTACCCAGTTCGGAAAGCTACACTAGGATAGAAATGTTGATTAAACAGATCCAAGCTGCATTAGTAATTATGATTTGAAGGAATAACTTTCTTCTATTTTTTCTGGAGTAAGCTGCACAAAGGTGTAGCTTGGGTTATATTTGGACCACCTTGGGAGGTATCTCTGTTTGAAGGGTGTAAGCTGGCGTATTTGTGTTTATTATTATTATTATTATTATTATTATTATTATTATTATTATTATTATTATTATTATTATTATTATTATTATTACTTACCAAGCTACAACCCTAGTTGGAAAAGCAGAAATGCTATAAACCCAGGGGCCCCAACAGGGAAAATAGTCCAGTGAGGAAGGGGAACAAGGAAAAAAGAAATATTTTAAGAACAGTAACATCATCAAAATAAATATTTCCTTATAAACTATAAAAACTTTAACAAAACAAGAGAAAGAGAAACCAAATAGAATAGTGTGCCCGAGTGTAACCCTTAAGCAAGAGAACTCTAACCCAAGACAGTGGAAGACCATGGTACAGAGGCTATGGCACTATCCAAGACTAGAGAACAATGGTTTGATTTTGGAGTGTCCTTCTCCTAGAAGAGCTGCTTACTATAGCTAGAGTCTCTTCTACCCTTACTAGGAGGAAAGTAGCCACTGAACAATTAGAGTACAGTAATTAACCACTTGGGTGAAGAAGAATTGTTTGGTAATCAGTGTTGTCAGGTGTATGAGGACAGAGGAGAATCTGTAAAGAATATGCCAGACTATTCGGTGTATGCGTAGGCAAAGTAAAAGTGAACCATAATCAGAGAGAAGGATCCAATGTAGTACTGTCTGGCCAGTCAAAGGACCCCATAACTCTCTAGCGGTAGTATCTCAACGGGTGGATGGTACCCCCCTTTTTTCTTAATAAACAGTGTATTTTGGTGAATGTAGACTTGAATTTCATGAAATACTCAGGTTAATCAGGAAAATCCCACTACAAATTTGGTGTTTCCTTTCTATTTGTTGAAGCTTATTCTAACGTGACAATGTTGTATATTATTCCAAGCAAATCTACCATCTAAATACTACTGAAAATTAATTTTTTCCTTTGAATTGACAGGAAAAATAGAGATAATTATCGAGGTATCAAACATCACTTTCATCAAATTAATGCCCATTCTGGACCAGAGAACACAGACAAACTAATACTCATGTAAATAGTTGATTAAAATGTATGGTAATTAAATACTTTACAATCTTGTTCTAGCTATGAACATTGATGTTATTTTCTATATTTGATTGACGCCGTAAATTATATTTAATTTATATTTTTCTCGAATTTGCATATATTTTATTATATCGAGGAATGTGTTTAGGTGTTGGAAAGAGGGAGTTATCTCTTTATCGGCACCTCCTTACTTTTCTTCGTTATGTTATTTCTTTATCTCTTATTTTTTTTTTTATTTTGGTATGTATTCATTTTTCATTTGATCTTATATTCTTTACTCTTTAAATAAAACATTTATTTGCGTATATTTTATTATAATGAGGAATGTGTTCAGGTGTTAGAAAGAGGGAGTAAGAGGAAGTGATCTTTTTATCGGCACCTCCTTACTTTTCTTCTTTATTTTATTTCTTCATCTTTTTTTTTTAAATTTTCCACTTTTGGTATATATAAATATTTCATTTATTTTTCTATTGTTTACTCTTTTAATAAAATATTTCTTATCACCATATTTATAATTGAGCAATGTGATTATGTTGGCAACTTTGAAAATACCACTTTTCTTTATTCCATTTCTTTATCGTATTTTATTTTATTGCAGTTTTGGTATACATATACATTTATTTTATTTAATTTTTATTCTTTACTCTTTAAATAAAACATTTCTTATACCATGTTTATAATTGAGCGATGCGATTATGTTGGCAACTTTGAAATTACCATCGTCTGCTGTTGAATGTAAACAAAACAATACGAGGTGTACTAGTCACCACGGGCTAAATCGGTCAAAGTATTTCATAATTATGACGGTTTTTATTTAGCTTAACTATTTCCGTATAAATAGTTTATGATTACCTTTGCATTATGGCAAAAGTATTACCAAGAGTATATAGAAATGTGCGACGGTCAAGCATAATACAGCATTCGTCCTTCATCAGGATTCCTATGATACAACGTGCATGTTTTAGCACAAGGCATACTGCATTTGCTAGTAAACACTATCCTCGATTATCCCCACAGGAGGTAAATATCTGGTTTTATTTATTTCTTTGGTATCATATCTGAAGGTACTTAAGCCTTTCTTAGGTACACCTTGGTTTAGTTAAAGTCAAGGACGACTATTGGCCTTTTTATGTACACCTGGGATTGCGTGAAGTCAAGGACAAACTATTCATTCTTAGGTATACCTTAAAATAAGTTAAGCACGACCACCAGCCTCTCATAGGTACACCCTAGATTGGGTTAGGTTAAGGACGACCACTAGCCTTTCTTCGGTACACCCTAGATTTGATGAGGTCAGGGTCAATCACTAGTCTTTCTTAGTTACACCCCAGATTAGGTAGGGTCAAGGACTACCACTAGCCTTTCTTATGAACACTCTAGATTTGTTGAGGTCAAGTTCAGCCACTAGCCTTTCCTAGGTACACCCTATATTGGGTCAGGTGAAGGACGACCTCTAGACTTTCTTAGGTACACCCAAGATTTGGTGAGGTAAAGGATGACTGCTTGTTGCACAAGAAATAACGGTTTCATTGTAGTGTATTACAGGGGAATGTAACCTAGAAAAACAGCTACTTATTCTTATAGAAAAAATTACGCTCCCTTCGAAAATGACATTCGTTCCCAAAATTACCCAAACTTTAAACCTGTACATATGTAAGTGCTGCTGGGGTATAATTAGGTCTTTCTAAATGTGTTCAATGTTATCCTGATGGATTCGTTGTAATGTTAGTTTATATTAGAAATGTTAGATTAATCCATTGCACAAGAGGTCTATGATGCTGAGAGTTGGGAACCACAGTGGAAATTTAGATTTTACTTTCAAGAAAAAAAAACAAAAATGAGGGAAATTAGGAGATTCATTCTCACCTAACCTAGTGTGGGTTATCAGTTGTTACATGATTTTTAGATTGATATTCTTAACTATTAACAATATTTTCACATTTTATTAATTAAACTATAATTTTTGTGTATTGTGTTATTTTCTTAAATATAGTTTGTTCCTACAAGAGTACAAACCTTTTATGTTATATATAGATGCACCCTCTGGCACATTGTGGTTCACTTGTTGAAGCTTAATACCAAGCAGATAAGTGAGAGAGGGACAGGTGGTATCAACTCCTCAGTTGATTTGTTAGCTATCAAGTTGGGTATATGATGGGGGCTCTGTAGAGCTTTATTATCTTTAGGGATAATAGCAATGATAAGGCCATTTACTGAGCTGACTTCTCAGTGTTCGTAAAATGGGCAATCCAGATTCTCGTTCCTGGTTGCTGCTCTCTCTAACAACAATTCTCACATAGGGCCGTTTCCAGCTGTACAGGAGGCAACAGGGGTTATCCTTTGTGTTTCTACAGACAAGAATTGCAGTTTTTCAAGATAAAGGACATTATTTTTTAGATTTATAAACTTAAAAGGATTTTATCTTGAGGAATTTTACTCTTCTGAAGGAAAAATTGCCCTCAGCCAAAAAGAGTTAGATGATCCGCCATAGTTGCTGGATGAAAGGAATCTCGTTGTGGCAGTTGTCTGGGGACAATCTTGTTCTTGAACGTGTGTCAGGAGGGCAGAGCACATGTGGATGACCCAGTTGCTTTGGATGTGTGACAAAGAAAGGACCTTTTACCCCCAGGCTATTTGGAACTTTCCAACCCTTAACCCCCAGGCATTTTTTTTTTCAAGCACATTTTGCAATATATATTTTTTCAATTGCTCTAACAGCCTTAATTTTTGTCATAGAGAGGTCAGGTTGGTTTCATTCTTTTGGAAAATGCCTGAAGTTTCTCATAAAGTTATCAAAAATATGCAAAAAAAAATGTAAATAGCATTATTTGCAAGGACGTACCAGTACGTCCATGTGGGTAAAGGGATGAGTTTTGTGAAACGTACCAGTACGTCCAATTGGGGGTAAAAGGGTTAATTGAATGTCAGTATCTTGGAAATGTGAGGAACATTGCTGACAGGAAATATTTTTTGAATCTTTGTGTTTTGGAAATGCAAGCATATTGATGGCATTACAAGCACTTTAGGATTGCCCTATTAACATTGTTGATGAATAACAAACATGATTATTGTGTCAGTTGACAAAGATGATGCATGAATGGATATTTTTCAATATTAAACTTACCCGATAATCATGTAGCTGTCAACTCCGTTGCCCGACAGAATTCTATGGAGGGATACGCCAGCTATCACAATACTAGAAGGGGGTGTACTTACCAGCGCCACCTGTGGCCAGGTACTATAGTACTTCTTGTTGACACCTCCTCAATTTTTCCTCTGTCGTGCTTCCGGCAAGACGTTCTGGGATACGCTTATGATCTTGGAGTATTTTCACGGCTTTTGGTGAAGTATTTCTCTCAGATTTCGGCTGTCGCTTTACTGGAAAACTTCTATATTAGCTTAGATAGCTATTATTTAGTCCTGATTAACGGTTAACGATCTTTTGCTTGATTTTGAAACCCCACTTGGCTAACTCTTTTGATTCAAGATGTCTGACATTTCACAAGCCCCCACCCATAGACGATGTAGGTCTTGTAATAGGCGTATTCCGAAGGCCTCGGTAGATCCTCACACCGCTTGTTCTGACTGTAGGGAAAGGCCCTGTCAGTTAGAAGATCGATGTGAGGAATGCGCCGGACTTTCGGAACTTGATTTTGTCCGTCTTCTTAAGTATTCAACCAAGTTAGAGAGAGAGAGAGTTAGGAGGAGTTCTTCTCACTCTTCACTTTTTTCCTCACCTCATGATCCCCTACCTTTTCCTACCCCTGTAGTGGCTACCCCCGAACCTACTATTTGCCCTCAGCCTGATATGTCTGTTGTTTTGCGTGCCATTCAGGCCTTAGGTGACAAAGTAGAGTCAGTGGTTAGTGATCATAAGTCTCTTATGGCCGAAGTCAAGGAACTTAAGGTCAAGAGTGCAGTGGGTGGTATTAGTGCCAGTGCTGTGACGAGTGCTAGTGTCAGTGCAGTGCCAAGTGCTAGTGTCAGTGTGGTGCGTGAGGATACTTCTGTGCGTGCCAGTCGTCCTCCCAGTCCGGGACCTCTTGCAAGCTCCCAAGCCCAGGGGAGAAGCAATGTCGAAGGGCAAAAGGGTTCGGCAGGCCTTGATCGGCGCACAGAAGTATCCTCGGTGGTTGCGGGCGTGTCTTCCAGAGACCGTCACTCCCACCTGCAGACGATTGAGCCCGTCTTTTACTCGTCTGCTGATCAATTGTCAGGGAAGAAACGCTGGACTCAGGTCTCAAGACCACTCAAACGCAGAGTCCAGACCTCAAGAACTCAACCGGGCTGCAGTCATTGGATCAGCTCTGACTCGCCGCAGTCATCAGTTGAATGCACTCCTCCTAAGAGGAGTAAGGTTCTGCCGCAACAGATCTCTGCTGTTAAGGCTTTACCTCAGCAGACCTTAGTGTCTGCCGACCCCAAGTTGACTCTACTGCAGTCCATGCAGTCACAACTTGCGGTCCTGATGCGTGAGTGTCAGGCTGAGAAGGCTACACCTCTTCCTGCGATCGCTCCGCCTGACCGCAGTACTGCCTGCCAGGCGTACGATTTTGAGGCTCCTCAGGATACCTTACCACGCTCTGAGTTTACTGTTTCCAGTGGTGTGCAGCTCCCTCCGCCTTCCTTAAGGCAACCTCAGCAATGGGAACAGGAAGCTTATACCTTACTTCCTCCGCTTCCACTTGCAGTTCCACCAGTGAGGCAACACTCTCTTGAGGTACAACAACCTCTCCCATCCATGAGTCAGTCTCCTCAGCTCTCGCTGCAGCGAGCTCAACCCTCCTTAAGGCAAGCACCTCAACACCTTAGCCTTGCGCCTCAGGAACCTCAACTCGCGAGACAATTACTGCGTTCTGCGCAGCCACTACCTCATCGCTCACAGCTCACACCTCAGGAACCTCAACTCGTTCCTCAGGAACTTGCTACTGCGCATCCGCCAACCACTCAGCAAGCGCAACCCTTGAGTTCAGACACTCATGCCAGGAGTCAGCCTCCTCCACCCATGCGCCTACCGTCTGCTACTTCTTTTGATCAGCCTTTGCAGACTGAGCCTCAGGTGTTCCCTCAACAGAGTCTTGAGGAGGAAACCACAAATATTGTTGTTCCAGCTCGTGCTGACTCTGCTGTTCAGCATACCTTACCGATCTCTTCGCTACACTCTGGTGATGAGGTATCTGATGATGAGGCTGCACACCTGGATCCCTCATCAGACGTGGATGAATCCAAGTCTTCTCCACCTTCTATTGACTTTCGTAAGGTCTTGGCTCTTTTTAGGGAGGTATACCCAGACCACTTTGTCTCTGCTATCCCCCGCTCTCCGCCATCTGAGTTTTCGCTGGGCATGCAGCCAGCTAAGTCTTCTTATACTAAGCTCGTCTTAGCAAGGTCCTCTAAGAGAGCGTTAAGGATTTTAGGGGAGTGGTTGCAGTCTAAGCAACAACTTGGAAAGACTTCGTTCATGTTTCCTCCGACTAAGCTCACTTCTAAAGCGGGCGTTTGGTATGCCACAGGAGAGGAACCAGGCTTGGGAGTACCTGCCTCTGCCCAGGCTGACTTCTCAAGTCTGGTAGACTCTCCTCGTAGAACAGCAATGAGGCGCTCTAAGGTTTGCTGGACCTTCTCAGACCTTGATCACTTCCTGAAGGGTGTTTTTAGAGCATTTGAGATGTTCAACTTCTTAGACTGGTGCCTGGGGGCCCTCAGCAAGAAGACCTCCCCTGCGGACAAGGAGTCTGCCATGCTCTTAATGTCCTGCATGGATAAGGCCATTAGAGATGGATCTGGCGAGCTTGCATCGATGTTTGTGTCAGGGGTTCTTAAGAAAAGGGAGCAGTTTTGTACCTTCCTTTCCTCCAGCATCACACCTTGTCAAAGGTCTCAACTCCTTTTCGCTCCGCTCTCGAAGTTCCTTTTTCCCGAAGAGCTTGTTAAGGACTTGTCTGCTGCCCTGATACAAAAGGACACACATGATCTTGTGGCCTCATCGGCTCGTAAGACTAAGGTTGCTACCTCAGTCCCCAGGACTTATCGCACCCCAGTGGCTGATACTCCTGCTACGAGGTTCATACCGCCCTTTCGTGGTAGAGCCCCCAGCCGAGGAAGCTCCCGTCCAGACTCTTCCAGGAGCAAGTCTAGGAAAAGTTCCAAGGCTTCTAAAGGAAAAAACTGACTCTCCGCATCTCCAGACAGCAGTAGGAGCCAGACTCAAGATCTTCTGGCAAGCCTGGGAAAAGAGAGGTGCAGACGCCCAGTCTGTCAGTTGGCTGAGGGAGGGTTACAGGATACCATTCTGCCACAAACCCCCTCTGACCACATCTCCCATCAACCTCTCTCCCAACTACAAAGAAGAGGACAAGAGGCTAGCGTTGCACCAGGAGGTGTCGCTCCTTGTACAGAAGAAGGCAGTGGTTATAGTCCGGGACCATCAATCCCCGGGCTTCTACAACCGTCTCTTTCTGGTGGCCAAGAAGACAGGAGGTTGGAGACCGGTGCTGGACGTCAGCGCGCTCGATGCGTATGTCACCAAGCAGACGTTCACGATGGAGACGACGAAGTCGGTCCTAGCAGCGGTCAGGCAGGAGGACTGGATGGTCTCGTTGGACCTGAAAGATGCCTACTTTCACGTTCCTATTCATCCAGACTCCCAACCTTTCCTGAGATTCGTTTTTGGAAAGGTTGTCTACCAATTCCAAGCCCTGTGTTTTGGCCTAAGCACAGCTCCTATGGTGTTTACGCATCTGATGAGGAATATAGCAAAATTCCTCCACTTATCGGACATCAGAGCCTCCCTTTACTTAGACGACTGGCTGTTGAGAGCCTCCACGAGTCGTCGCTGTCTGGAGAGTCTCAACTGGACTTTGGACTTAATCAAAGAACTGGGTCTGTTAGTCAACATAGAAAAGTCTCAGCTCATTCCCTCCCAATCCATTGTGTACCTGGGAATGGAGATTCGGAGTCAGGATTTTCGGGCTTTTCCATCGGCCCCAAGGATAAGCCAAGCCCTAGATTGCATCATGAGCATGCTGAAGAGGAGCAGTTGCTCGGTGAGACAGTGGATGAGTCTCACAGGGACCCTTTCATCGCTGGCCCTGTTCGTCGAGCTAGGGAGACTCCACCTCCGCCCTCTTCAATTCCATCTTGCAGCTCATTGGGACAAGGGTTTGACTCTCGAAGCAGTCTCTATCCCAGTCACCAAAGAGATGAAGACCACTCTCTTGTGGTGGAAGACCAATCTCCTTCTCAGGGAGGGCCTATCGTTGGCTATTCAGACCCCCAATCTTCATCTCTTCTCAGATGCATCGGACTCGGGCTGGGGTGCGACCTTGAACGGACAGGAGTGCTCGGGAACGTGGAACGAGGAACAGAGAACGCTCCACATCAACTGCAAGGAGCTACTAGCAGTTCATTTAGCCCTGCTGAACTTCAAGTCCCTCCTGCTAGGCAAGGTGGTGGAGGTGAACTCAGACAACACCACAGCCTTGGCTTACATCTCCAAGCAAGGAGGGACCCATTCGAGGAGCCTATACGAGATCGCAAGGGACCTCCTCATTTGGTCAAGAAGTCAAAACCTCACTTTAGTCACGAGGTTCATTCAGGGCAACATGAACGTCTCAGCAGATCGCCTAAGCAGAAGGGATCAGGTCATTCCCACGGAATGGACCCTCCACAAGAGTGTGTGCAACAGACTTTGGACCTTGTGGGGTCAGCCTACCATAGATCTGTTTGCCACCTCCATGACCAAGAGACTTCCGCTGTACTGTTCCCCAGTTCCAGACCCAGCAGCAGTTCATGTGGATGCTTTTCTGCTGAACTGGTCCCATCTCGACCTTTACGCATTTCCACCGTTCAAGATAATAAACAAAGTCCTTCAGAAGTTCATCTCGCACGAAGGGACACGGCTGACGCTGGTTGCTCCCCTTTGGCCTGCAAGAGAATGGTTCACAGAGGTACTTCAATGGCTAGTCGACGTCCCCAGGACTCTCCCTCTAAGAGTGGACCTTCTACGTCAACCTCACGTAGACAGGTTGCACCCAAACCTCCACGCTCTTCGGCTGACTGCCTTCAGACTGTCGAAAGATTCGCTAGAGCTAGAGGCTTTTCGAAGGAGGCAGCCAGCGCGATTGCCAGAGCAAGAAGGGTTTCCACTCGCAGAGTCTACCAATCTAAGTGGGAAGTCTTCCGGAGCTGGTGTAGAGCCAATGCATTATCCTCTACCAATACCTCTGTGACCCAAATAGCTGACTTCCTATTACATCTTAGGAATGAGAGATCCCTTTCAGCCCCTACGATTAAAGGGTACAGGAGTATGTTGGCTTCAGTTCTCCGCCACAGAGGTTTGGACCTTTCTTCCAACAAGGACCTTCAAGACATCCTTAAGTCTTTTGAGACTTCTAAAGAGCGTCGTCTACCCACTCCAGGCTGGAACCTAGACGTAGTCTTAAGGTTCCTTATGTCACCTAGGTTCGAACCTCTCCAGTCAGCTTCCTTCAAGGACCTTACCCTCAAGACTCTTTTTCTCGTCTGCCTTGCAACAGCTAAGAGAGTCAGTGAGGTTCATGCCTTCAGCAAGAACATTGGTTTCACGACCGAATCTGCAACATGTTCTTTTCAGCTGGGATTCTTAGCTAAGAATGAACTTCCTTCGCGTCCTTGGCCTAGATCGTTTGAAATACCTAGCCTCTCCAACATGGTAGGTAACGAGCTAGAGAGAGTTCTTTGCCCTGTCAGAGCTCTCAAGTATTATCTTAATAGGTCTAAACCTATTCGAGGACAGTCAGAAGCCTTATGGTGTGCCATCAAGAAACCTTCGAGGCCCATGTCCAAGAACGGGGTTTCGTATTATATAAGGCTTCTGATTAGAGAAGCCCATTCTCACTTAAAGGAGGAAGACCTTGCGTTGCTGAAGGTAAGGACCCACGAAGTAAGAGCCGTAGCTACTTCGATGGCCTTTAATAAAAACCGTTCTCTGCAGAGCATAATGGATGCAACCTATTGGAGGAGCAAGTCAGTGTTTGCATCATTTTATCTTAAAGATGTCCAGTCTCTTTACGAGAACTGCTACACCCTGGGACCATTCGTAGCAGCGAGTGCAGTAGTAGGTGAGGGCTCAGCCACTACATTCCCTTAATCCCATAACCTCTTTTTAACCTTTCTCTTGAATGCTTTTATTGTTGTTTTTATGGTTGTTACGGTAGGCTAAGAAGCCTTCCGCATCCTTTTGATTTGGCGGGTGGTCAATTCGTTCTTGAGAAGCGCCTGGGTTAGAGGTTGTGTAGAGGTCCTTTAGTAGGGGTTGCAGCCCTATATACTTTAGCACCTTTGAGTTGATTCAGCCTCCAAGAGGAACGCTGCGCTCAGTAAGAAGACGATCTTAAAAAAGAGGCAGAGTAACGGTTCAAGTCGACTTCCTTACCAGGTACTTATTATTTCATTGTTATTTGAGATAACTGTTATATGAAATATGGGATACTTAGCTATCCTTTAATCTTGTACACTGGTTTTCACCCACCCCCCTGGGTGTGAATCAGCTACATGATTATCGGGTAAGTTTAATATTGAAAAATGTTATTTTTATTAGTAAAATAAATTTTTGAATATACTTACCCGATAATCATGATTTAATTGACCCTCCCTTCCTCCCCATAGAGAACCAGTGGACCGAGGAAAAATTGAGGAGGTGTCAACAAGAAGTACTATAGTACCTGGCCACAGGTGGCGCTGGTAAGTACACCCCCTTCTAGTATTGTGATAGCTGGCGTATCCCTCCATAGAATTCTGTCGGGCAATGGAGTTGACAGCTACATGATTATCGGGTAAGTATATTCAAAAATTTATTTTACTAATAAAAATAACATTTCGCAATCTTTTAAGCTGTCAGCCAGATGCATTATGAAAAGTATGTGCAGAATGGTCTGTGTATCTTAAGAGTGGTAAAGAGGCTGTTTAAACCTTGGAAAAGATTGGTAGTTGACTTGCTTGCATTGGTATTAAATAGGATTCTCCCAGTGTTCTGGTTCTCATCTTTCAATGGTTGAGTAGGATGATGTCAGTTGATATCGGTATTTCAAAGGGTTAACTACCACTATTAATGCAACCAGATGATGGTTCTTCTTCACCATTAGGTGTGTCTCAAAAGCTGCTGAATGCTGGATAATCAGATGGCTACTGGTAGGTTTGTAATAGAAATAGTTAATTTCCAATATTAAACTTACCCGGTGATCATATAGCTGTCAGCTCTGCTGCCCGACAGAAAAACCTAAGGACGAAATACGCCAGCGATCGCTATACAGGTGGGGGTGTACATCAACAGCGCCATCTGTCGAGCAGGTACTCAAGTACTCGATGTCAACACAGAACCAATTTTCTCTCTGTCGTGCCACCGGCAAGACCTATTGAATACGCTGTTGTTTTCTGGATTGATTTTCATGTTATTTGGTGAAGTATTCATTTCTGGTTATTAGCTATCGCTGTGCAGAAGTTATCTTCAATACTTCCTTGCATTCTTTTTTGGGATTTTGGATTATTTGTTGACGACTTGGATAGATTTTGAATTCCCCCCTTTGACTAATTCAAGATGTCTGACCCTTCTCAAGTCCTCAAGTTCAGGAAGTGTAGCGCTAGGGACTGTTCTAGGCGTCTTCCGAAGGCCTCTATCGATCCGCACACCGTTTGTTCCAATTGTAGGGGTAAAGCCTGTCAATTGGAAGATCGATGTGAGGAATGCGTTGGGCTTTCGGAATTCGGGTTTCAAGAATTCCTGAAATATGCACGTAGGCTAGAGAAGGATAGGATCAGGAGGAGTTCGTCTCGCTCAATTGTTTTTTCCTCTCCCCATGCCCCTCAACCTATTCCTTCCCCTGTAGTGGTTGCACCCGACCCCCCTGCTAGCTCTCATCAACCTTCTATGGCAGATATGATGCGTGCCATCCAGGCTCTAGGTGAGAGAGTCGAGTCATTGGCGAATGACCGCAATCAACTCATGGCTGACGTCAGGGAGTTGAAAGGTAAAAGTGCAGTGGGAAGTGAAGTGAGTGTCAGTGCAGTGAAAAGTGTCAGTGTTACGCATGAGGGTGCGTCTGTTCGTGCCTGTCGTCCTCCCAGTCCGGGACCTCTTGCAAGCTCCCAAGCCCAGGGGAGAAGCAATGTCGTACGACCAAAGGGTTCGACAGGCTTTAATCAGCGGACAGACGTTCCCTCCGTGGTTTCGGACGTATCTTTCCTAGATCGTCCCACCCACAAGAAGACGAGTGAGCCCGTTCATTCCTCGTCTGCGGAAGAGGTTTCTCGACAGAAACGATGGACCAAGGTCTCACGGCCTCTTAAACGTAAGGTCCCTTCCGAGCAAGTCCAACGGCCCAGGTGTAGCCACTGGGTCAGTTCGGACTCGCTGCAGTCCTCCGACGACTGCACACCTCCTAAGAGAGGCAAAGTGGTACCGCAACAGGCAGTAACTCCGTCTGTTGCCGCACCCGCTGTTTTAGACCCTAAGTCACAACGGACAGTAACTCCGTCTGTTGCCGCTTTTGTAGACCCTAAGTGGTCTTTGCTGCAGTCTATGCAGACTCAGTTAGCTGCTGTTATGCAGGAGTTTCGTGCGGAGAAGGTTGACGCTGCACCCGTTAGCCTACAACCTGCCACGGTTGTGCGCCCAGCAGACGCTGAGGCTGCCTGCTCCCACACTCCAGCTGTGAGAGCTCCTCCACCCATGCGCAGTCGACCCTGCCAGACGCATGCTGACGTTCACAGACGCACGGAACCCTCCGTTGCCGTGCGTGAGCTACCACAACAACAAGAGGGTGGAGTTAGGCTGCCGTGTTTTGACGCGGTGCGTCAGCCTCCGCAACCCACGGTGGTCTCCGCTATCCTTCCACAGTCGGGAGTAGACGCTTTGCGGACCCACTCAGCTTTGGTTGTTGCCAGTTCTCAGACTGACCAACAGTGTCATGACGTTGGGTCCAGTGCAGCCACGCATGCACCCGTGCTGCCGGACTCAGCCGTCCAGCCTACTCCGTTGCCTCTTCCTCCTCAACATTCAGATGGTATCCCTGATGATGACGAAGCTGCACATCTTGACGACCAACACTCGGACATCGAAGAACCCAAGACCACGCCTCCCTCCTTAGACTTTAGGAAAGTGCTTGCGCTGTTCAAGGATTTATATCCGGATCAGTTTGTGTCTGCAGCACCACGCTCGCCTCCCTCTGAGTTCGCTTTAGGCATGCAGTCAGCAGCACCTGCCTTTACGAAGCTCGTACTCGCTCGCTCGTCCAAGAGAGCTTTAAGGGTACTGGGAGAGTGGTTGCAGTCCAAGAAGCAACTTGGGAAGACATCCTTCATGTTTCCCCCGGTCAAGCTTGCTTCCAGATCTAGCGTATGGTATGCCACGGGAGAAGTTCTCGGCTTGGGAGTTCCTGCCTCTGCCCAGGGCGACTTCTCAAGTCTGGTAGACTCTCCCCGCAGGCTGGCTATGAGACGCTCCAAGATTTGCTGGACTCCTTCGGATATGGACCATCTTATGAAGGGAGTTTTCCGTGCATTCGAAGTCTTTAACTTCTTGGACTGGTGTTTGGGAGCGTTGAGCAGGAAGACCTCCCCTTCTGATAAGGAAACTTCCATGCTCATCATGTCCTGCATGGACAAAGCCATACGGGATGGTTCTAGTGAGCTTGCGGCTTCTTTCGTGTCTGGGGTCCTCAAGAAGCGGGATCACCTTTGCTCCTTCTTGTCAGCTGGAGTCACCCCATGTCAAAAGTCGGAGCTTATGTTTGCTCCACTCTCGAAGTGTCTCTTCCCTGAAGAGTTGATCAAGGAGATTGCTGCCTCCTTGATCCAGAAAGACACCCATGACCTGGTGGCGTCATCCGCACGCAAAGCCACCCCTTTGCCCTCCGTGCCTAGACCCAGGATGGACACTCCAGCTTCAAGGTTCATTCCGCCCTTTCGTGGCAGAGCCTCCAGCAGAGGAGGAGCTCGTGCCGGAAGTCAACGTGGGAGCAAGAAGAAGGGTTCCAAGTCCTCTAGAGGCAGAGTCTGACTGCCACCTTCTTCAGACAGCAGTGGGAGCCAGGCTCAAGAACTACTGGCAGGCCTGGGAGAACAGGGGCGCAGACGCACAGTCTGTGAAGTTACTCAGGGAGGGGTACAAGATTCCATTCTTGCGCAAGCCCCCTCTAGCAACAACTCCCATCGACCTCTCTCCCAGGTACAGAGAGGAGGACAAGAGACTAGCTTTACAGCAAGAGGTGTCTCTCTTACTACAAAAGGGAGCGGTAGTCATTGTCCGGGACCATCAATCCCCGGGCTTCTACAACCGCCTCTTCTTAGTGCCGAAGAAGACAGGAGGGTGGAGACCGGTGCTAGACGTCAGTGCTCTGAATGTCTTTGTCACAAAGCAGACGTTCACCATGGAGACGACAAAGTCGGTTCTAGCATCGGTCAGGAAGGAAGACTGGATGGTCTCGTTAGACCTAAAGGACGCTTACTTTCACGTCCCCATCCACCCAGATTCCCAACCTTTTCTAAGGTTCGTTTTCGGGAAGGTTGTATACCAGTTCCAAGCCCTGTGCTTTGGCCTAAGCACGGCACCTCTAGTTTTTACCAAACTGATGAGGAATATTGCCAAATTCCTGCATTTAGCAAACATCAGAGCCTCCCTCTATTTGGACGACTGGCTTTTAAGAGCTGCGTCAAGTCGTCGCTGTCTGGAGAATCTACAGTGGACTCTAGATCTGACCAAGGAATTGGGTCTCCTGGTCAATATAGAAAAGTCCCAACTCGTCCCATCCCAAACTATAGTATACCTAGGAATGGAGATTCAGAGTCAAGCTTTTCGGGCTTTTCCGTCGGCCCCCAGAATCAGTCAAGCCCAAGAATGCATCCAGTCCATGCTGAAGAAGGACCGATGTTCAGTCAGACAGTGGATGAGTCTGATAGGGACGCTTTCATCACTGGACCAGTTCATCGCGTTAGGGAGACTCCACCTCCGCCCCCTTCAATTTCACTTAGCTGCTCACTGGAGAAAGGACAAGACGCTAGAAGCGGTCTCGGTTCCTATTTCCGAGAAGATGAAGTCGTCACTGACTTGGTGGAAGAACAACATTCTCCTCAGGGAGGGTCTGCCACTGGCTGTTCAGACCCCCGACCACCTTCTCTTCTCGGACGCATCGGACACGGGCTGGGGTGCGACATTGGACGGTCGGGAATGCTCGGGCACGTGGAATGCGGTTCAAAGCGAGTTGCACATCAACTGCAAGGAGCTACTGGCAGTTCATCTGGCCTTGAGAAGCTTCAAGTCCCTCCTTCTAGGCAAGGTGGTGGAGGTGAACTCCGACAACACCACAGCCTTGGCGTACATCTCCAAGCAAGGAGGGACTCATTCGATGACGTTGTACGAGATCGCAAGGGACCTCCTCACCTGGTCAAGAGATCGAAACATATCCCTAGTAACGAGGTTCATTCAAGGCGACATGAATGTCATGGCAGACCGCCTCAGCCGGAAGGGTCAAATCATCCCAACAGAGTGGACCCTTCACAAGAATGTATGCAACAGACTATGGGCATTGTGGGGCCAGCCCACCATAGATCTGTTCGCAACCTCGATGACCAAGAGGCTCCCAATTTATTGTTCACCGATTCCGGACCCAGCAGCAGTTCACATAGATGCCTTTCTTCTGGATTGGTCCCATCTAGACCTTTATGCGTTCCCCCCGTTCAAGATTGTCAACAGAGTACTGCAGAAGTTCGCCTCTCACGAAGGGACAAGGTTGACGTTGGTTGCTCCCCTCTGGCCCGCGAGAGAATGGTTCACCGAGGTACTGCAATGGCTAGTAGACGTTCCCAGAACACTTCCTCTAAGAGTGGACCTTCTGCGTCAGCCGCATGTAAAGAAGGTACACCCAAGCCTCCACGCTCTTCGTCTGACTGCCTTCAGACTATCGAAAGACTCTCGAGAGCTAGAGGCTTTTCGAAGGAGGCAGCCAGAGTGATTGCTAGAGCTAGGAGGACATCCACTCTCAAAGTCTACCAGTCGAAGTGGGAAGTCTTCCGAAGCTGGTGCAAGTCTAAATCAGTATCCTCAACCAGTATCTCTGTAACTCAGATAGCTGACTTCCTTTTATACCTAAGGAAGGAAAGATCCCTTTCAGCTCCCACGATCAAGGGTTACAGAAGCATGTTGGCAGCAGTCTTCCGTCACAGAGGCTTAGATCTTTCCAACAACAAAGATCTACAGGACCTCCTTAAGTCTTTTGAGACCTCGAAGGAGCGTCGGTTGGCCACACCAGGTTGGAACTTAGACGTGGTACTTAGGTTCCTTATGTCAGCAAGGTTCGAACCACTTCAATCAGCCTCTTTAAAAGATCTCACTTTGAAAACTCTTTTCCTCGTCTGCTTAGCAACAGCTAAAAGAGTCAGTGAGATACACGCCTTCAGCAGGAACATTGGATTTACATCTGAAACGGCTACATGTTCCTTACAGCTTGGTTTTTTAGCCAAAAACGAACTTCCTTCTCGTCCTTGGCCCAAATCGTTCGATATTCCAAGCCTTGCTAATTTGGTTGGAAATGAACAAGAAAGAGTACTATGCCCGGTAAGAGCTCTTAAGTACTATTTGAAACGGACTAAGCCATTACGTGGACAATCAGAAGCTTTATGGTGCGCCATTAAGAAACCTTCTTTACCAATGTCGAAGAATGCAGTTTCTTATTATATCAGACTTTTAATTCGAGAAGCTCATTCCCATCTGAATGAGGAGGACCATGCTTTGCTGAAGGTAAGGACACATGAAGTTAGAGCTGTCGCAACTTCAGTGGCCTTCAAACAAAACAGATCTCTGCAGAGTGTAATGGATGCAACCTATTGGAGAAGCAAGTCAGTGTTCGCATCATTTTACCTTAAAGATGTCCAGTCTCTTTACGAGAACTGCTACACCCTGGGACCATTCGTAGCAGCAAGTGCAGTAGTGGGTGAGGGCTCAACCACTACATTCCCCTAATCCCATAACCTTTTTAATCTTTCTCTTGAAATGCTTTTTATTGTTGTTTTTGGGTTGTCCGGAAGGCTAAGAAGCCTTTCGCATCCTGGTTGATTTGGCGGGTGGTCAAATTCTTTCTTGAGAAGCGCCTAGATTAGAGGTTTTGATGAGGTCCTTTAGTATGGGTTGCAACCCTTCATACTTCAGCTCCTAGGAGTCGCTCAGCATCCTATGAGGATCGCGAGGCTCAGTAAGGAAGACGTACTTAAAAAAGGCAGAGTAATTGTTCAAGTCGACTTCCTTACCAGGTACTTATTAATTTTATGTTTGTTATTTTGAATAACTGCTAAAATGAAATACGAAATACTTAGCTCTTAATGTTAACATATATGCTGGTCTCTACCCACCCCCCTGGGTGTGAATCAGCTATATGATCACCGGGTAAGTTTAATATTGGAAAATGTTATTTTCATTAGTAAAATAAATTTTTGAATATACTTACCCGGTGATCATAAATTAAAGGACCCACCCTTCCTCCCCAATAGAGACCCAGTGGGCCGAGGAGAAAATTGGTTCTGTGTTGACATCGAGTACTTGAGTACCTGCTCGACAGATGGCGCTGTTGATGTACACCCCCACCTGTATAGCGATCGCTGGCGTATTTTGTCCTTAGGTTTTTCTGTCGGGCAGCAGAGCTGACAGCTATATGATCACCGGGTAAGTATATTCAAAAATTTATTTTACTAATGAAAATAACATTTTTTAAGGTGTCAGACTCTAGTTACCATCCCACTCAAGCAATTTTTGGCTGAGATAAGGCAGTGGTTTATACCATAGTTTGTACCATACAGTAGGTGAATGCGTTAGGATTTAAGAGGAAATATGTTAAGTGGGCATGAAGCAATTCCTTATGCAAAGTTCCCATTTTCCCTCCCTCTTTATTGGTGTGCCAGATTTTTTTAATTGGGAAGATCCATACTCAGTAAAAGAGGAATTTTAGAATGAGTCAATGAATATATTCCACTTTAGGGGCATCATTTGGGCATCATTCATGGCCTCTTTAATGTTGATATTTTTAGTGTTCACTTATATTATTTCTGTAAAAGATCATCAGAAACAGTAATCATAATCAGGCCCTAGGTTATATAAGAATATGTAAAAGACATCTGTCTGTGCATTAAATACATGTTCTTCAAAACAGGTGTCTCAGGTCCTTCGACAACACGAAACTGTCATCAAAATAAGTAGTGGTGAAGAGGTGAATTGGGCGGCTGATGAAGGGGCTGTAACAAGTTCATTTTCAGTAGCATCAGTCGATTCAAATCAGTTGGCTTCTAACTCGCCAATTGAAGATAAACTAGCAGCTGCACGATGTCTCCACACTACAGGTAACTCAATGTATTTTGAATGTTTTACCTATTTAAGAGGGCCATAATATAAATTTCGAAGGCCCGAAATATAAATTTTTAAGGCTTGTGGTGAAGCGTTCTTTATGTGCAATAGAAAATTTGATATACTGATTAGTACAATGATGTATTTTGGTTTCGGAATTTTAAATGTATTTTGTTGAAATCATTTAATTGCTTTACAGGATACCTTTTTGGTGTGTTTGATGGTCATGGAGGCCCAGAATGTAGTCAAGTAGTGGCAAAGAGGTTGTTTGATTACGTGGCAGCTTCATTAGTGCCACGTGCTGAACTGCGCCGCATAGTATCTGAGTGGGAATCGGGTATTCGTGTTCCTCTAACCCAAGTATTTAATGATCCATCTCAGTTTGTGTCAGGACTACAAGAAATATATGAAGCTTCACTGTTGAACTATTGCCGCACACTGTTGGCCACCGACACTCAGGATTTTAGCATGGAAGAGGCTTTGATTGGAGCGTTCCAACAACTAGACGATGATATTAGTCGTGAAGTTCAAGAGCATCGGAACTCAGAAATGTTAGAACCTTTACTTCGAGTGGCTCTCTCTGGGTCAGTTGCTTGTGTTGCACATATAGACGGACCTCATCTTCATATAGCTAATACTGGCGATTGTGGTGCTGTGATGGGTGTTCAGTTGCAAGAGGCTATAGGTGGTTGGCGTGCCCTCCGACTCACTAATGATCATTCTTGGGAGAACTCTGCTGAAGTTAATCGAGTGCTCGCCGAACATCCTCCTTCAGAAGGGGAAACAGTTGTAAAAGATCAAAGACTATTAGGACTACTTATGCCATTTAGAGCTTTTGGAGATTTTCGATTCAAGTGGGACAGAGATGTACAGGTAGATATAATCGAACAGTATGTAGGGCCGGGTAATATTATACGTAATTACTTCACGCCACCTTATCTAACTTGCGTACCAGAGGTCACTTACCATCGACTACGGCCATTTGATAGATTTATGATATTGGGGTCAGATGGTCTATGGGAAAGTATGAGTGCTGTAGATTGCATTACTCTTGTAGGTGAATACATGTCGGGACGTCAGACGCTTCAACCAGTGCGTTTTCCTAGACAAGCAATGACTCTTGGAGAAGTTTCACTGCTTCTGGATCAAAGACAGAGAGGTTTAAACCTTAAACCAGTAGATACTAATGCAGCTACCCATTTAATTCGTTATGCTTTAGGAGGTTCCGATACAGGCTTAGACCATGGTCGCCTCTCCCACTCGTTAACTCTCCGTCCAGAAGTACGTAGGTATTTTAGAGATGATATATCAATCCATGTGGTTTTCTTCGATGCTAACTTCTTGCGTGTCTGTTCGGTTGAAACTTAAAGTGGGGAAAATATCCATCGCTGTAATATGTACTTATTTTTTTTTATTCCGACTCATGTAAATGAAGTTTTGTATATACAGTATAGTGATTATAGTAAAGGTTGTTCTTTCACAAAGTATTTCATTTTATAACACTAATAATTCATTTTTTTCCATACAATATGAGTTATGGTTTTAAATGGTAATACAGTACTGTACATATGTAATGTAACTTTGATGAAGTGGGATGTATCTCTCAAATCTAATATTGTTATTCTTTTTAGTGTTACTGTATATTCTTCATTTTCTTCTTCACATTATTTTTATCATTATTATTATTAACATTGTCACTGTTGCCATTAATATTATTTAAATTTTAAATATTAAACTTATCCGGTGAATATATAAATAGCTGACGTCTCCGTCGGTCGACAGATTCCAAAAACTCGCGAGCGATCGCCATGAAGGATGCCGGGTGTGCCCACCAGCGCCGACTATCGGCCAGATACCGCATATACTTCTCAACCAAACCAGTTTTTCTCTGTCGGTGTTAAAGACAACACTGATTCCGCTCGCGCTTGGCCTCGAGTTTTCTACCGATTGGTGAAGTACTTGGTTTTGGTCTTATTGCTTTCGCCGTGTTGGATTATTCTATACTATCTTCAAAAGAAATGCTTTTGAAAGGAGAGGAAAAGTTTTTGCTCTTGCTTTTTTAATCTCGCTCTGGTTTTTCCATAGAGAAAAGATGGCCGACCCTTCCCTCAGTGTACGGAAGTGTGTTAAAGGCTTTTAGTAATTATTGTTGATATTTATAGATTTACCTCTATATATTTTATATCTCACCCGCCTTTATTAGGCCTCTTCGATTAGCTTTCCATTTATACTAAACATCGAAATAAATTTTATGTTTTTGTTTATATGCGGCCTTTACCTATTCTTTGTAGGCGGTCCTAACTTGGAAATCGAAGTTAAACAACGTTGAGCCCATTCAACTTTTATTTTTGTTTAGATTAAAACAGTTGCTCTGTAAGAGTGATGAGATGAATATTTTAAGAAAATATTTTAAGAAATTTATTCTTTGAATAGTCTTCGTGCTGTTTTTCAAAGATGAACTAACATTTGGTTTATTTATGCTACGCAGTTTGTGCTCTATCGTTACGATAGAGAAAGAGAGAATCACGGTTTCACTTTGCAGAAAGAGTAAATCGATTTTGACGTTTTGTTCATTCTTCTTTCAAACTGAAGTTTTCAATATTAAACTTACCCGATAATCATGTAGCTGTCAACTCCGTTGCCCGACAGAATTCTACGGGAGGGATACGCCAGCTATCACTATACTAGAAGGGGGTGTACTCACCAGCGCCACCTGTGGCCAGGTACTGCAGTACTTCTTGTTGACACCACCTCACTTTTTCCTCTGTCGTGCTTCCGGCAAGACATTCATGGGATACGCTTATGATCTTGGAGTATTGTTCACGGCTTTTGGTGAAGTATTTCTCTCAGATTTCGGCTGTCGCTATACTGGAAAACCTCTATATTAGCTTAGATAGCTTTTATTTAGTTCTGATTAATGGTTAACGATCTTTTTGCTTGATTTGGAATCCCCCTTGGCTAACTCTTTGATTCAAGATGTCTGACATTTCACAAGCCCCACCCCATAGACGATGTAGGTCTTGTAATAGGCGTATTCCGAAGGCCTCGGTAGATCCTCACACCGCTTGTTCTGACTGTAGGGAAAGACCCTGTCAGTTGGAAGATCAATGTGAGGAATGCGCCGGACTTTCGGAACTTGAATTTGTCCGATTCTTGAAATATTCAACCAAGTTAGAGAGAGAGAGAGTTCGGAGGAGTTCTTCTCGCTCTTCACTTTTTTCCTCACCTCATGATCCCCTACCTTTTCCTCCCCCTGTAGTGGCTACCCCCGAACCTACTATTTGCCCTCAACCTGATATGTCTGTTGTTTTGCGTGCCATTCAGGCTTTAGGTGACAAAGTGGAATCGGTGGTTAGTGATCATAAGTCTCTTATGGCCGAAGTCAAGGAACTTAAGGTCAAAAGTGCAGTGGGAGGTAATAGTGCCAGTGCTGTTACAAGTGCTAGTGTCAGTGCAGTGCCAAGTGCTAGTGTCAGTGTCAGTGTGGTGCGTGAGGGTACTTCTGTGCGTGCCAGTCGTCCTCCCAGTCCGGGACCTCTTGCAAACTCCCAAGCCCAGGGGAGAAGCAATGTCGAAGGGCAAAAGGATTCGGCAGGCCTTGATCGGCGCACAGAAGTATCCTCGGTGGTTGCGGGCGTGTCTTACAAAGACCGTCACTCCCACCCGCAGACGATTGAGCCCGTCTTTTACTCGCCTGCTGAAGAATTGTCAGGGAGAAAACGCTGGACTCAGGTCTCAAGACCTCTCAAACGCAAAGTCCAGACCTCAAGAGCTCAACCTGGTTGCAGTCATTGGATTAGCTCTGACTCTCCGCAGTCATCAGGTGACTGCACTCCTCCTAAGAGGGGTAAGGTGATGCCGCAACAGACCTCATCTTCTGTTAAGGCTTTGCCTCAGCAGACCTTAGCGTCTGTCGACCCCAAGTTGACTGTGCTGCAGTCCATGCAGTCACAGCTTGCAGTCTTAATGCGTGAGTGTCAGGCTGAGAAGGTTACGCCTCCTCCTGCGTTCGCTCCGCCTAACCGCAGTCCAGTCTGCCAGGCGTACGAAGTTGAGGCTCCTCAGGATACCTTACTGCGTACTGAGTTGCCAGTTTCCAGCGGTGTGCAGCTACCTCCGCCTTCCTTAAGGCAATCTCAGCAATGGGAGCAGGAAGCTTATGCCTTTCTTCCTCCGCTTCCGCTTGCGGTTCCACCAGCGAGGCAACAATCTGTTGAGGTACGACAACCTCTTCCATCCATGAGGCAGCCACCTCAGCACTCGCTGCAGCGACCTCAACCCTCCTCAAGGCGAGAGCCTCAACTCCTTAGCCTTGCGCCTCAGGAACCTCAACTCGCGAGACAAGAACTGCGTTCTGCGCAACCGCTACCTCAACTCTTGCAGCTCACACCTCAGGAACCTCAACTCGTTCCTCAGGAACCTGCTACTGCGCATCCGCAACCCTTACAGCAAGCGCAACTCTTGAGTCAAGACACTCATGCCAGGAGTCAGCCTCCTCAACCCATGCGCCTACCTTCCGCTACTCTTTTTGACCAGCCTTTGCAGCCTGAACCTCAGGTTTTATCTCATCAACAGAGACTTGAGGATGAAACCACAAGCGTTGTTGCACCCGCTTGTTCAGATTCTGCTGTTCAGCATACCACTGTTCCATTACCTCTCACTTCGCTACACTCTGGTGATGAGGTTTCTGATGAGGAAGCTGCGCACCTGGATCCCTCATCAGACGTGGAAGAATCCAAGTCTTCTCCTCCACCTATTGACTTTCGTAAGGTCCTGGCTCTTTTCAGAGAGGTATACCCGGACCATTTTGTCTCTGCTACCCCCCGCTCTCCGCCATCTGAGTTTTCGCTGGGCATGCAGCCTGTCAAGTCAACATATACTAAGCTCGTCTTTGCAAGGTCCTCTAAGAGAGCTTTAAGAATTTTAGGGGAGTGGTTGCAGTCTAAGCAGCAACTAGGGAAGACTTCCTTTATGTTCCCACCGACTAAGCTCACTTCTAAAGCGGGCGTATGGTATGCCACAGGAGAGGAACCAGGCTTGGGAGTACCTGCCTCTGCCCAGGCTGACTTCTCGAGTTTGGTCGACTCTCCTCGTAGAACAGCAATGAGGCGCTCTAAGGTTTGCTGGACCTTCTCCGATCTAGACCACTTACTAAAGGGTGTATTTCGTGCCTTTGAGATGTTCAATTTTCTTGACTGGTGCCTGGGGGCCCTTAGCAAGAAGACCTCCCCTGCGGACAAAGACTCGGCCATGCTTTTAATGTCCTGCATGGATAAAGCTATTAGGGATGGATCTGGCGAGCTTGCTTCAATTTTTGTGTCAGGAGTTCTTAAGAAAAGGGAGCAACTTTGTACCTTCCTTTCTTCCAGCATCACACCTTGTCAAAGGTCTCAACTCCTTTTCGCTCCGCTTTCTAAGTTCTTGTTTCCCGAAGAACTTATCAAGGACTTGTCTGCGGCAATGATTCAGAAAGACACTCATGATCTTGTGGCCTCTTCAGCTCGTAAGACTAAGGTTGCTCCCTCAGTCCCCAGGACTTACCGCACCCCAGTTGCTGATACGCCTGCTACGAGGTTTATTCCGCCCTTTCGTGGTAGAGCCCCCAGCCGAGGAAGCTCCCGTCCAGACTCTTCCAGGAGCAAGTCTAGGAAAGGTTCCAAGACTTCTCAAGGCAAACACTGACTCTCCTCCTCTCCAGACAGCAGTAGGAGCCAGACTCAAGATCTTCTGGCAAGCTTGGGAAAAGAGAGGTGCAGACGCCCAGTCTGTCAGGTGGCTGAGGGAGGGTTACAGGATACCATTCTGCCGCAAACCCCCTCTGACAACTTCTCCCATCAACCTCTCTCCCAACTACAAGGAAAAGGACAAGAGGCTAGCGTTGCACCAGGAGGTGTCGCTCCTGTTACAGAAGAAGGCAGTGGTTATAGTCCGGGACCATCAATCCCCGGGCTTCTACAACCGTCTCTTTCTGGTGGCCAAGAAGACAGGAGGTTGGAGACCGGTGCTGGACGTCAGCGCGCTCAATGCTTATGTCACCAAGCAGACGTTCACTATGGAGACGACGAAGTCGGTCCTAGCAGCGGTCAGGCAGGAGGACTGGATGGTCTCGTTGGATCTGAAAGACGCATACTTTCACGTTCCTATTCATCCAGACTCCCAACCTTTCCTGAGATTCGTTTTTGGAAAGGTTGTGTACCAATTCCAAGCCCTGTGTTTTGGCCTAAGCACAGCTCCTATGGTGTTTACGCTTCTGATGAGGAATATTGCAAAATTCCTCCACTTATCCGACATCAGAGCCTCCCTTTACTTAGACGACTGGCTGTTGAGAGCCTCCACGAGTCGTCGCTGTCTGGAGAGTCTCAACTGGACTTTGGACTTGATCAAGGAACTGGGTCTGTTAGTCAACTTCGAAAAGTCCCAGCTCATTCCCTCCCAATCCATTGTTTACCTGGGAATGGAGATTCGGAGTCAGGATTTTCGGGCTTTTCCATCGGCCCCAAGGATAAGCCAAGCCCTAGATTGCATCCTGAGCATGCTGAAGAGGAGCAGTTGCTCGGTGAGACAGTGGATGAGTCTCACAGGGACCCTGTCATCGTTAGCCCTGTTCGTCGAGTTAGGGAGACTCCACCTCCGCCCTCTTCAATTCCATCTAGCAGCTCATTGGGACAAGGATTTGACGCTCGAAGCAGTCTCTATCCCGGTCACCAAAGAGATGAAGACCACTCTCTTGTGGTGGAAGACCAACCTCCTTCTCAAAGAGGGCCTATCGTTAGCGATTCAGACCCCCAATCTTCATCTCTTCTCGGATGCATCAGACTCGGGCTGGGGCGCGACCTTGAACGGACAGGAATGCTCGGGAACGTGGAACAAGGAACAGGTAACGCTCCACATCAACTGCAAGGAGCTCCTGGCAGTTCATTTGGCCCTATTGAACTTCAAGTCCCTCCTGCTAGGCAAGGTGGTGGAGGTGAACTCCGACAACACCACAGCCTTAGCTTACATCTCCAAGCAGGGAGGGACCCATTCGAGGAACCTGTACGAGATCGCAAGGGACCTCCTCATTTGGTCAAGAAGTCTAAACCTCACCCTAGTAACGAGGTTCATTCAGGGCAACATGAACGTCTCAGCAGATCGCCTAAGCAGAAAAGATCAGGTCATCCCCACGGAATGGACCCTTCACAAGAGCGTGTGCAACAGAATTTGGACCTTGTGGGGTCAGCCTACAATAGATCTGTTTGCCACCTCCATGACCAAGAGACTTCCTTTGTACTGTTCCCCAGTTCCAGACCCAGCAGCAGTTCATGTGGATGCTTTTCTGCTGAATTGGTCCCATCTCGACCTTTACGCATTCCCACCGTTCAAGATCATCAACAGAGTCATTCAAAAGTTCATCTCGCACGAAGGGACACGGCTGACGCTGGTTGCTCCCCTTTGGCCTGCAAGAGAATGGTTCACAGAGGTACTACAATGGCTGGTCGACATCCCCAGGACTCTTCCTCTAAGAGTGGACCTTCTACGTCAACCTCACGTAGACAAGTTGCACCCAAACCTCCACGCTCTTCGGCTGACTGCCTTCAGACTGTCGAAAGATTCGCTAGAGCTAGAGGCTTTTCGAAGGAGGCAGCCAGTGCGATTGCCAGAGCAAGGAGGGTATCCACTCGTAGAGTCTACCAATCCAAGTGGGAAGTCTTCCGGAGCTGGTGTAGAGCCAATGCAGTTTCATCCACCAATACCTCTGTAACCCAAATAGCTGACTTCCTATTACATCTAAGGAATGAGAGATCCCTTTCGGCTCCTACGATTAAAGGGTACAGGAGTATGTTGGCTTCAGTTCTCCGCCACAGAGGTTTGGACCTTTCTTCCAACAAGGACCTTCAAGACATCCTTAAGTCTTTTGAGACTGCTAAAGAACGTCGTTTACCCACTCCAGGCTGGAATCTAGACGTAGTCTTAAGGTTCCTTATGTCGCCTAGGTTCGAACCTCTCCAGTCAGCTTCCTTCAAGGACCTTACCCTCAAGACTCTTTTCCTCGTCTGCCTTGCAACAGCTAAAAGAGTCAGTGAGGTTCATGCCTTCAGCAAGAACATTGGGTTCACATCCGAATCTGCAACATGTTCTTTACAGCTCGGATTTTTAGCTAAGAATGGACTTCCTTCACGTCCTTGGCCTAGATCGTTTGAAATTCCTAGCCTTTCCAACATGGTAGGTAACGAGCTAGAAAGAGTTCTTTGCCCTGTCAGAGCTCTGAAATATTATCTTAATAGGTCAAAACCTATACGAGGACAGTCAGAAGCCTTATGGTGTGCAATCAAGAAACCTTCGATGCCCATGTCCAAAAACGGACTTTCGTATTATATAAGGCTTCTGATTAGAGAAGCCCATTCTCATATGAAGGAGGAAGACCTTGCTTTGCTGAAGGTAAGGACCCACGAAGTGAGAGCCGTAGCCACTTCGATGGCCTTTAATAAGAACCGTTCTCTGCAGAGCATAATGGATGCAACTTATTGGAGGAGCAAGTCAGTGTTTGCATCATTTTATCTTAAAGATGTCCAGTCTCTTTACGAGAACTGCTACACCCTGGGACCATTCGTAGCAGCGAGTGCAGTAGTAGGTGAGGGCTCAGCCACTACATTTCCTTAATCCCATAACCTTTTTTAACCTTTCTCTTGAATGCTTTTATTGTTGTTTTTATGGTTGTTACGGTAGGCTAAGAAGCCTTCCGCATCCTTTTGATTTGGCGGGTGGTCAATTCATTCTTGAGAAGCGCCTGGGTTAGAGGTTGTGTAAAGGTCCTTTAGTAGGGGTTGCAGCCCTATATACTTTAGCACCTTAGAGTTGATTCAGCCTCCTAAGAGGAACGCTGCGCTCAGTAAGGAAGACGAACTTAATAAAGGCAGAGTAACGGTTCAAGTCGACTTCCTTACCAGGTACTTATTATTTCATTGTTATTCTGAAATAACTGATTATATGAAATACGGGATACTTAGCTATCCTTTAGTCATGTACACTGGTTTTCACCCACCCCCCTGGGTGTGAATCAGCTACATGATTATCGGGTAAGTTTAATATTGAAAAATGTTATTTTCATTAGTAAAATAAATTTTTGAATATACTTACCCGATAATCATGATTTAATTGACCCGCCCTTCCTCCCCATAGAGAACCAGTGGACCGAGGAAAAAGTGAGGTGGTGTCAACAAGAAGTACTGCAGTACCTGGCCACAGGTGGCGCTGGTGAGTACACCCCCTTCTAGTATAGTGATAGCTGGCGTATCCCTCCCGTAGAATTCTGTCGGGCAACGGAGTTGACAGCTACATGATTATCGGGTAAGTATATTCAAAAATTTATTTTACTAATGAAAATAACATTTTTTTAGATACTAATTTAAAGGAACATGTTTATTTTCAATTTCTGAGTTCTTTCAGTTTTTTCCTTTACTCAAATAACCTGTTATTGACGAAGGGTGAGTGGGCCATTCTCTTGTGAGTGACAAGAGAGAGGGAGAGAGAGAAAGAGAGAACGATCCGATCTTTATTCTCGTCCCAAGTCTCTGTACAAGGAGTTTGGGAGCGAGTAACGTTGTTCTCGCTTCAGTTTTTTACTCTCGTCCCAAGTCTCTGTACGGGGAGAGAGGATAAAACGTTTTAGTTTTTATTCTCGTCCCAAGGCACTGTGCGGTGAGAGATTGAAAACGTAGTCCTTAGTGAACTAGTGTTTAGTCTCATCCCCAGTTACTGATCTTTTTAACTTTATATATTTCCGTTTTATTCGATATATATGTATATGTTTATTGATTTTTGCATGTGTGTTTCATTTTGTACTAATGTGCTTACATTATACGACTCATTTCGCAATTCTAACCTTTTGATTTAAGGGAGAATTGCGTGCTTTAGGTAGAAATCAGTTTTATTCATGTCTAATGTGAAATTATTAAAAAATGTGATATCAGTGAAGTAAGTGCAAAAAACATGTTCTGTGTTGCGGAGGGTTCGTTTGTTCGTGCTTGTCACTTGCCTAGTCTGAGACCTCTTTCAGGCTCCCCTGCACCAGGGAGAAGGAATGTCGTAGGACCTAAGGGAGTGAGGAGTGTAAACCAACGAACAGACGTTCCCTCAAAGGTATCAGACGTTGCTCGTCAAGCACGTCCTTGCCATAAGACAGGAGAGACGAAGTTTCTCCTCGTCTTCCGATGATTGGTCTCTTTAAAAGCCTGGGCGTAAAGTTTCGAGACGTTTGAAACGTTTATTAGTTCCTTCAGAACAAGTTCAACGTCTTAGCTGTAGTCATCATAAGAGTCCCGTTCATGTACAGACGTTTCTGCCACAGACTCGACGTGACGTTGAGCGGTAGACACCGTAGACACAACGTGACGTTGAGTGTCAGTCACCGTAGTCACGATATAGCATCGATCAGCAGTCACCGCTGTTACTACGTGACGTTTGAACGTCAGCCACCGCTGTCACAGGTTGATCCGAAGTGAAGTGTTTTGCAAGATATGCTGTTAAAGCTTTCTTCTTTAATAGAAGCTTTCGATCCTGTTCCTGTGCGAAAGGATCCTTTGCTTTTTGTACGTCACGGTTCTGGGATACGTGATTCGGGTCTTCAACCTTCTAGACGAGCTTTGTTACGCCACGCTGACGTTATCCCTAGTGACAGCTTTGCTGTTTAACGAGATGCGGAGCATAAATCTCGATGTAACTTTGATCGCTTTGAACGTCAGCCACCGCAGTCACAGCGTGACGTTGAGCTGCAGACACCGCAGACACGACGTGACGTTGAGCGGTAGACACCGTTGACATGACGTGACGTCGAGGGTCAGTCATCGTAGTCACGATATAGCATCGAACAGCAGTCACCGCTGTTACTACGGGACGTTTGAACGTCAGTTACTTCTGTCACGACGTGTAGTAGAATAACATTCTCTGCAGTCACAACGTGACATCGACCCTCCAACTTTAACTTCTGTTCATATACAAGGTGTCAGGTTTTTCCTTCACGTCATTCTGAATATAAATCTCCTTCTCGCAAGACTTTAGATTTATCAGATGATGTGCCTTCTGAAGAAGTTGATGACCCCCTTTCAACTAATGTACCTTTGGGGAGTCATTCAGAAGAGGAGTAACCTAGGGTGGTCGAACAATCCCTTGTTTTTTAATTATGAATTTCTTTAGTGAAATTTTGTCCTACTCGTTTTGTAACGGCTGCTCCGCCGTCTGAGTTTACTCTTGGCATGACTTTCTTCGACTCCTACATTTACGAAGTCAGTTCTCTCTTGTTCTTCCAAGAGGGCCATGCTCTTACTGGGAGACTGGTTGGAATCCAGAAGTTTAGGAAAGTCTGCTTTTGCTTTTCCTCCTTCTTAATTAGCTTCTCGCTCAGGCGTCTGGTGTGACACAGGAGAAGCTCGAGGAGAAGTTCTCGGCTTGGGAGTACCTGCCTCTGCCCAGGGAGACTTCTTAAGCCTAGTGGACTCTCCTCCTCGTCTAGCCATGAGACGCTCCAAGATTTTATGGTCTTCTTCAGAGCTAGACCATCTCCTGTTGGGAGTTTTTTCGAGCGTTAGAAGTTTTTTATTTGTTGGATTGGTCACTGGGAGCCTTAAGTAAGAAGGTCTCTCCAGTTGTCAATGTATTGCTGTACAATTATGTCATGCATGAACAAGGCTATCAGGGATGGCTCCAATGATCTGGCAGCCACGTTCACTGCAGGAACAAGGCTATCAGGGATGGCTCCAATGATCTGGCAGCCACGTTCACTGCAGGAACAAGGCTATCAGGGATGGCTCCAATGATCTGGCAGCCACGTTCACTGCAGGAGTACTTAAGATGTAAGTGCGCTCAATGTGTTCATTGTCAAGACAAAGTTCACGATGAAGACTACCAAATCTGTCTTGGCCAGCAGTAAGGGAAGGCGACTGGATGGTCTCTCTCGACCTTCAGGATGCATACTTCTACATCCCGATTCATCCAAACTTTCAACAACGTCTGAGGTTTGTGGACGGGAAAGTAATGTACCAATTTCGAGCACTGTGCTTCGGCCTCATTCCTGCTCCTCTTGTTTTTACAAGGCCCTTGTAAAATGTAGCAAGCTTTCTACATTTTTTGAGGATTCAGAGCCTCCCTTTATTTTGACGACTGGCTAATCAGGGCGTCGTCATTAAATCGCTGTCTGGAGAGCCTCTAATGGCCATTAGACCTAACCAAGGAGCTAGGTCTCATAGTGAACGTAGAGAAGTCGTAACTTACAGTACTCCATCCCAGACTATTCTTTATTTGGGAATGGAGATACAGTGTCGGTTTTTTTGGGCCTTTTCATCTCCCACAAGAATGGAACAAGCTCTGTTAAAAGTCCTTTACTTGCAAGAGAAAAACAGTTGCTTTGTAAGAGTTTGAACGAGTCTCGTGGGAACTCTTTCATCGCTGGAGTAGTTTATCTCTCTGGGGAGACTCAACCTTTGCCCTCTCCAATTTCACCTAAACCATTGGAACAAGGAGAAGGGCTTAGAGAGTATCTCTTTCCCTATCTCCAACTCAGTCTAGACATGTCTGACTTGGTGGGACAGCAACATCAGACTTCGAGAAGGTCTTTCTCTTGCGATCAAGAACCCAAACCATGTGTTGTATTCAGATGCATCGGATTTGGGTTAGGGAGCTCCACTGGACAGTCTGGAATGCTCGGGTCTTTGGTCCACGGATCAGAAGGAACTCCATTTAAGGCAAGTAACATCTCTCCTTTGGCGAGATTTGTGCAAGGAAAAATGAATGTCTTGGCGGACTGCCTCAGCAGAAGAGGACAAGTCATCTCCATGGAGTGGACGTTGCATAAGACTGTGTGCGAGAAGCTATGGATGACATGGGGTCAACCCACCATAGATCTTTTTGCGACTTCACTGACAAAGAGGCTCTCGACTTACTGCTTTCCAGTTCCAGATCCAGAGGCAGCCCACATAGATGCTTTCCTGCTGAACTAGTCTCACTTGGACGTTTATGCCTTTCCACCTTTCAAGATCCTAAACAAGGTGCTGCAGAAGTTCACCTCTCACGAAGGGACCAGGTTGACGTTGGTTGCTCCACTCTGGCCCGCGAGAGAGTGGTTCACAGAGGTACTTCTATGGCTGGTAGACGTTCCAAGAAGTCTGCCGCTACGGATGGATCTCTTGCGTAAAGAGATTTCATCAAAGCCTCCCCACGCTTCGTCTAACTGCCTTCAGACTATCGAAAGACTCTCTTGAGCTAGAGGGTTTTCAAAGGAGGCAGCTAGAGAGATCGCGAGGGCTAGAAGATCCTCTACCATCAGGATCTATCAGTCGAAATGGGAGGTATTTAGAGACTGGGGCAAGTCCTCCTCTATTTCCTCTTCCAAGTGCCTCTGTAGCGCAGATTGCGGATTTTCTGTTTTATCTGAGAAACGGTCGATCCCTCTCTGCATCCACCATTAAAGGCTACAGAAGCATGTTAGCTTCTGTTTTCAGGCATAAGGGTTTGGATCTTTCTAATAACAAAGATCTCCAAGACCTGCTTAAGTCTTTCGAGACTTCCAAGGAGCGTCATATTTCGACTCCTGCTTGGAACTTGGACGTGGTCCTACAGTTCCTTATGTCAGACAGGTTTGAACCATTAGATTCAGCCTCCCTGAAGGATCTTACCCTCAAGACACTTTTTTTGGTGAGCTTGGCTTCGGCTAAAAGGGTTAGTGAGATACATGCTTTTAGCAAGAACATCGGCTTCTCCGCTAATAAAGCAGTATGCGCTCTTCAACTTGGTTTTTTGGCCAAGAATGAACTTCCGTCTCGTCCTTGGCCTAAATCATTTGAAATCCCCAGTCTTTCTGAGATTGTGGGGAATGAAGTTGAAAGAGTGCTGTGCCCCGTTAGAGCTCTTAAATTTTATTTATCCAAAACTAAACCGCGACGAGGTTGTTCAGAGGCTTTATGGTGCTCCGTTAAAAAGCCCTCTTTGCCCATGTCTAAGAATGCGTGGTCTTATTTTATTAGACTTTTGATTCGGGAGGCACACACTCATTTAAGTGAGAAGGATCATAATTTACTTAAAGTCAAGGCTCATGAAGTTAGAGCGATAGCAACTTCTGTAGCGTTTAAGCAAAATAGATCCATTAAAAGTATTATGGACGCGACCTTTTGGAGAGGCAAGTCGGTTTTCGCTTCATATTACTTGAAAGATGTCCAGACTCTTTATGAGGACTGCTACACACTGGGACCATTCGTAGCAGCGAGTGCAGTAGTGGGTGAAGGCTCTACCACTACATTCCCTTAATCCCAATATCCTTTTAATCTACTCTTGAAATTTTTAATCTTATTTTGGGTTGTACGGGAGACTAAGAAGTCTTTCGCAATCTTTTTGATTTGGCGGGTGGTCAAAATATTGTTTCTTGAGAGCGCCCAGATTAAGGGTATTGATGAGGTCCTGTTACAGGGGTGTTCACCCTGAATATAGCAGCTCCTGGGAGTCTTTCAGCATCCTAAGAGGATCGCTGGGCTTTGTGAGGATAGCGGACTAATGAGGCAGAGTAATTATCAGAGTCAGCTTCCTTACCAGGTACCTATACTTAAGTTTGTTTTTTGAATAGTTGTCAAAAACTCTTGAGCATATACGCCTTTATTGTTTTAATAATGGTCTCTACCCACCACCATGGGTGTGAATCAGCTATTTATATATTCACCGGCTAAGTTTAATATTTAAAAATGATATTTTCCTCATAAAATAAATTTTTGAATATACTTACCCGGTGAATATATAATATTAAAGGCCCTCCCTTCCTCCCCGATAGAGACCCTACGGACTGAGAAAAACTGGTTTGGTTGAGAAGTATATGCGGTATCTGGCCAATAGTCGGCGCTGGTGGGCACACCCGGCATCCTTCATGGCGATCGCTCGCGAGTTTTTGGAATCTGTCGACCGACGGAGACGTCAGCTATTTATATATTCACCGGGTAAGTATATTTAACAATTTATTTTATAAGGAAAATGTCATATTTTGTAACAAGACCATCAAAACACATTTCTAGGCTCTTATAAGATCCCTTTAAGTATTTGGTCTGGAATTAGAAAATAAAATTGCATTAAAAGTAAAATTAAAGGTCTTGAACAGTATAAAGTAAAAGTCAGCTGATGCTCAAGGGGTTATTTGGAGAATCAGTGATACAGTACCATCCAAAGAGTACAATGTGAGGCATGATTTCAGAGATATACTCCATGGTAAGTTAATGTTTCCTTACTATCTAGCAAGGTGTAATATTGTGTAATATAAAAAAAAAAAGCCTTAGCGTAGATAAATGAAGGCTCTGATATCAAAGTATTAGGACCACAAATGAAAAAACCCTGTTATTTGCACAGTACAGTAGTTCTTATGGTAGTCAAGTGCATTTACAGAATTTAACACATAATACATATGGAGGTGGATCTGTAACTCAGTGGTATTTATTTGATACAAGGTGTGCTATTGGTACTCGAAATCATCCGAATAAGGAGGAGTTTCTCATGTGTTGGAGTCTCTCTTTAGCTCTTCTTCAGTGCCATTATCATTTAGCTCAGTAATGATAAAAATCCTTATTTAAATGTCCTAAGTATATTGATCCTAAAAGCTTTGTTTCCTCTGTCTTGCACAGGCAGAAGGAGAAAGATCTTTTAAATTCTAAATAAAGGAACTTTTTATTTGGGAAACCTTTCAGTTTTTTCCTTTAGCAATAATTTGTTTTAACGATATATATTGGGCTTTTCTCTTTGGTTCTAAGTCAAGAGAGAAGAGAGAGAAGGATAGAGACGGAGGGAGAGAGGGGAGAATAAACGTTTCGTTCAAGCGGGTAACGTTGTTCTCGTTTTTTACTCTTCTCCCTTGTCGCTGTAGGGGAAGAAGGTAAAACGTTTCTAGAGTTTTATTCTTGTTCCCAGGCTTTATGCGGTGAGAGATTTTAAACGTAGTTTATTTGATCTAGTGTTTAGTCTCTTTTCCAGCCACTGAATTCTTTATCTTTAATTATGTTTTTCTGTTGCATTGTAAACTGTTTTCGCAATTACTACCTTTTAATGAAGGATAGGATTGCGTGTTTCAGGTGGAAATCAGTTAAAGTTTCGATTTAAGTGAAATAAGTGCAAACAGAAAATCAAAAGTGATGAAGTGATATGCGCAAAGTGTTACAGTGTTGCGTTCGAGGGTTCGTCTGTTCGTGCCAGTTGTTCACCTAGTCCGATACCTCTTACAAGCTCCCAAGCCCAGGGGAGAAGTAATGTCGAAGGACTTATGGGTTCCACAGGCCTTGATCGACGGACAGACGTTTCCCTCCGTGGTTTCGGGTGTATCTACACACGTTGCCGACGTGATCACCCCACCCACACAAAGACGAGAGAGCCCATTTATTCCTCGTCTGCGGAAGAGGTTTCTCGCAGAAACCATGGACCAAATCTTGCAGCTTTTTAAATGCAAGTCGGTCCCTTCCGCGCAAGTCCAACGGCCTAGGTGTAGCCACTGGGTCAGTTCGGACTCGATGCAGTCATCCGACGACTGCACACCTTCCGAGAGAGGCAAGGTGGTACCGCAACAGGCAGTAACTCCGTCTGTTGCCGCACCAGCTGTTTTAGACCCTCAGTCACAACGGACAGTAGCTCCGTTTGTTGCCGTCTTTTATAGACCCTAGTGGTCCATGCTGCAGATAGGCAGTCTCAGCTTGCTTCCTTCATGCAGGAGTATCGTGCTGAGAAGGTTGACACTGCACCTGTTAACCTACAACCTGCCTCGGTTGTGCGCTCAGCAGATACTGCGGCTGCCTGCTCCCACACTCCACCTGTGAGAGCTCCACCACCGATGCGCAGTCGACCCTGCCAGACGCATGTTCATGCTGCACCCTCCGTTGACATGCGTGAGCTACCGCATCAGCAGTGGGAAGGTGCTGTCAAGCTGCCGTGTTTTGCCGCAATGCGGCATGCTCCGCAACCCACGGCAGTCCCTCCCACGCACCAGCACTCCGCTTTTGTTGTTGCCAGCTCCCACACTCCGACTGCGGAGAAGGTTGACGATGCACCCGTTGGCCTACAGCCTGCCACGGTTGTGCGCCCGGCATGGCTGCCTGCTCCCACACTCTTGTTGTGAGAGCTCCTCCACCCATGCGCAGTCTCCCTGCCAGACGCATGCTGACTCCCACAGACACACGGAGCACTCCGTTGCTGTGCGTGAGCTACCACAAGCTGCCGTGTTTTGACACGGTGTGTCAGCCTCCGCAACACACTGTGGTTACCGCCACTCGCCCGCAGCAAACTAGTCAGTCAGGAGTTGAGGCTTCCCCACACAGCTTTGGTTGTTGCCAACTCACAGACTGTCAAACAGTTACATGACGTTGCCTTCTGGTGTGCTACTAATACACCAGTGCTGTATGTCCTCACGCACCTGTTGGGGTTGACAGTTCAGTTTTTGACAGTTCACAGACTGTCAAGCAGTTTCATAATGTTGCCTTCTGGTCTGCTGCTTATGCACCAGTGAAACCCTCACTGAGATAACCTAGCTTTTCTCGGACATGGTTCCTGTAGATGAGAAAGTGCTGTTCTCCCTCCTTCTGATATTCCCTTGAGGACTCTGTCATTTGGAGAGGAGCCTTAAGCTGCTTAGCCTCCTATGGACTTTAATTTAAGCATAACATGCTTCCAGGGAGGGTAAATGGTTCCGCTTCAGTCGCTAACCCCGTCTGTTGCCACACCTGCTCCCATAGACCTTGGGCTTTGTTGCAAGACATGCAGTCCAAGCTTAGTCCTTGATAGAGGATTTTTTACGGAGAAGAACCTTCTTGCCAACAACCTTCCTACCGGTTGGTTGTACGCCCTGTTGACGCTGAGGTATCCTACTCACGTCCGCCAGTTGAGATGGTTCCTCCACCGGTGCGACCCAGTGTGGGTTGCCAGTCGCACGTTGACGTTAAGCGACTCTCGGAGGTGGTTGTGGACGTTCAGTGTGTCACTGGGAAGACGTTCAACAACCAGCAGAGGTGACTTGTTGTGACGCAGTGCGGCAACCTCAGCAACCCGATAAGGGGTCGTCTGCACAACCCAGACAGTCTAGACAGTTTCGGGTTGTCGCTGTACTTCCTCGCTTCCCCATGGTTGACAATTCACAGACTGTGCAGCAGTACCATGATCTTGTGTCCGGCTCCGTCACGCATCCACCAGTGCGACCGGATTCAGCGAGTCAGACGTTGCCCACTCCGTTGCCGTTTCCTCATCAGTTTCGGATGAGGAACCCTCTGATGAGGACATGGCTGAACAAGACGATCAACCCCCAGCCCTGCTATCCATCCAGAAGATGCTGAAGAAGGAACACGGCCCTGTCAGGCTGTGAATGAGTCTGGTTAGGACACTGTCATCCGTGGTTCAATTGGTGTCACTTGGAAGACTACACCTCCGTCCTCTTCGGTTTCATCTAGCTCTTCACTGGAAAAGGACAAGACGCTAGAAGCGGTCTCGATCCCGGTTTCCGGAAGATAAGTCTGGTCTGACTTGATGAAAGGACTTTATCAACCTTTAATAGGGTTTTCCCCTGACTGTTCAGACTCCCAACCACGTTCTCTTCTCAGACGCATCGGACGTAGGCTGGGGTGCGACCTTAGGCGGTAGGGAATGCTCGGGATTATGGAACTCGAGTCAAAGGACAATGCATTTCAACTGCAAGAAGCTTCTGGCAGTACGTCTGACCTGGAAAAGCTTCAGGTCTCTCCTTCAAGGCAAAGTAGTGGAGGTGAACACGGACAACTCCCTGCTTTGATGTACATCTCCTAGCAAGGAGGGACCTACTCTCTGACATGGTACGAGTTCGCAAGTGACCTCCTCTCCTGTTCAACAGGTCTAGACTTTTCACTAGTAACAAGTTTCTTCCAAGGCAACTTGAATGTCTTAGCAGATTGTCTCAGTAGGAAGGGACAATAATTCCTCCATATTGAGCCCTCCACAAGGATGTATGCAAGAGACTTTGGGTCACCTGGGGCCAGCCAACCATAGATCTCTTCGCAACCTTGATGTCCAAGAGGCTCTCAATACTTTGCTCACCTATCCCGTACCCAGCAGTAGTTCTTTTAGATGCCTTTATACTAGATTGGTCTCATCTAGATCTATATGCATTCCCTCCGTTCTAGATTGTCAACAAGGTACTGCAGAAGTTCGCCTCTCACGAAGGGACAAAGTTGACACTAGTTGCTTCCCTCTGGCCCGCGAGAGAATAACTTACCGAGGTACTTCGATGGCTAGTAGACGTTCCCAGAACTCTTCCCCTAAGGGTGGACCTGCTACGTCTGCCACGCGTAAGAAGGTACTCCAAGGCCTCCACGCTCTTCGTCTCACTGCCTTCAGAGTATCGAAAGACTCTCGAGAACTAGAGGTTTTTCGAAGGAGGCAACCAGAGCGATTGCTAGAGCAAGGAGAACATCCACCCTTAGAGTCTACCAATCGAAGTGGGAAATCTTCCGAAACTGGTGCAAGTCAGTATCCGTATCCTCGACCAGTACCTCTGTAACTCAAATAGCTGACTTCCTCTTATATCTGAGGAAAGAGCGATCTCTTTCAGCTCCCACTATCAAGGGTTACAGAAGCATGTTGGCATCAGTCTTCCGTCACAGAGGCTTAGATCTTTCCAACAATAAAGATCTACAGGACCTCCTTAAGTCTTTTGAGACCACGAAGGAGTGTCGTTTGGTTACACCTGGTTGGAATTTAGACGTGGTTCTAAGATTCCTTATGTTAGACAGGTTCGAACCACTTCAATCAGCCTCCCTGAAAGATCTCACCTTTAAGACTCTTTTCCTGATATGCTTAACCACAGCTAAAAGAGTCAGTGAGATTCATGCCTTCAGCAAGAACATCGGATTCTCATCCGAAACGGCTACATGTTCTACATCTTGGTTTTCTAGCCAAACACGAGCTGCCTTCTCGGCCTTGACCAATATCGTTCGATATTCCAAACTTATCGTATGGTTGGAAATGAACTAGAAAGAGTATTATGTCCTGTAAGAGCTCTTAAGTTCTATTTTAAAACCTTTACGAGGCCCGTCTGAAGCTTTATGGTGTTCAGTTAAGAATTCATCTTTGCCTATGTCAGAGAATTCTTTATCCTATTTTTATCAGACTGTTAATACGAGAAGCTCATTCCCTTCTGAATGAGGAAGACCAAGCTTGGCTGAAGGTAAGGACACACGAAGTTAGAACTGTCACAACTTCCGTGACCTTTAACCAAAATAGATCTCTGCAAAATATATTCGACGCAACCTATTGGAAAAGCAAATCAGTGTTCGCGTCTTTTATCTTAAGAATGTCCAGTCTCTTTACGAGAACTGCTACACTCTGGGACCATTCGTAGCAACGAGTGCAGTAGTGGTGGGGGCTCCACCACTACAATTCCCTAATTCCAGAACCTTTTTAATCTTTCTCTTGAAATATTTTTGGGTTGTCCGGAAGGCTAAGAAGCCTTTCGCATCCTACTTGATTTGGCGGGTGGTCAAAATCATTTCTTGAGAAGCGCCTAGATTAGAGGTTTTGATGAGGACCTTTAGTATGGGTTGCAACCCTTCATACTTCAGCTCCTAGGAGTCGCTCAGCATCCTAAGAGGATCGCTAGGCTCAGTAAGGAAGACGTACTTAAAAAGGCAGAGTAATGGTTCAAGTCGACTTCCTTACCAGGTACTTATTTATTTTATGTTTGTTATTTTGAATAACTGCTAAAATGAAATACGGGATACTTAGCTTCTAATGTTAACATGTATGCTGGTCTCCACCCACCACCCTGGGTGTGAATCAGCTACATGATCATCGGGTAAGATTAATATTGAAAAATGTTATTTTCCTTAGTAAAATAAATTTTTGAATATACTTACCCGATGATCATGAATTTAAGGACCCTCCCTTCCTCCCCATAGAGAACCAGTGGACCGAGGAGAAAATTGAGTTCTTGTTGACAAGAAGTACTTGAGTACCTGCTCACAGATGGTGCTGTTGTGTACACCCCCACCTGTATAGCGATCGCTGGCGTATCCCGACCTTAGATTTCTGTCGGGCAACAGAGTTGACAGCTACATGATCGGGTAAGTATATTCAAAAATTTATTTTACTAAGGAAAATAACATTTTAGCTTGACTTGTGCCTCATGCACTGTTATTATTATTATTATTATTATTATTAATACTTGCTAAGCTACAACCCTAGTTGGAAAAGCAGGATGCTGTAAGCCCAGGGGCTCCAACAAGGAAAATAGCCCAGTGAGGAAAAGAAACAGGGAAAAATGAAATACTTCCAAAACAGTAACAACATTAAAATATAAATATAAACTATTAAAACTTTAACAAAACAAGAGGAAGAGAAATAAAATAGAATAATGTGCCTGAGTGTCTTAGCTGACAGTTCAGGCTTAGGTTACTATTCTTCCTCCTGTCAGTCACATAGCTCATGAACTGTTAAAGTCAGTGACTTTCTCTTAAGTTACTTAAATGACTTGGCAGCACTAATCCATAATGCATGTATTGGTTCAATCAGATTTTTAATTGTTTGAATATATCGGTAGCCTTCCGCCTGGGGTAGTCCTCACAGAAAACGGAAGTAGGGTAGACTACACAAAACTCTGGTCGGTTGAGAGGAGATTCCAGGTACCTCCTAAGAAAGTAGTTCTCGGTAAGTATGTTAGGAAAAATACAAATTACTAAAAATTTGTGATATTTCAGAGGACAGACCTCCCATTACGATTTACAGCTCGTACTTACTAAAATTTAATTGAAGCTATATGGCCTTTATGTGGAATGAGGAAGAAGCGCCATGTCCCAATTCAAATGTGACAGTACCTTATTGCAATCAAAGTCATGCGCTGATATTTTCCCCTCGGAAAATATCAAGATTATCTCATGGTAAGATTCATCAATGTGGATTCTTTGTTTCTTGGCAACCTACTACAATATTTCAATTAAATTGACCCAGTATTCATTGCGTTAGACACTTTAAAAGTCCCAGCTTTGTTGGCAAAACATATTAAAAAAGATTATATTTGATTTGCACAGTAGTGCTATGGCAGTCACCATGTTGATTATGCTTCACTTTTAATTCTTTTAGTGTACAGAACAGACAGGTTTTGTTTTTGGTAGTTTTGAGATATTTTCTTCGGCTGTTCATAGCTTATTTACGAGTACCATTGGACTTAATAACCATTCATGTCATAGAATGATAGATTTTGCTAGATTCAAAATATCCTGAATGTATGGAGTTCAGTTTGATCCACATTTAATATATGTGCAGCCTGTAGGGGCAAATCCTGCAATTTGGAGGATAAGTGTGGTGGATGTAGGCTCTTGTACATGCATATGTTCCTATATCTCAACCCCCTTTAGGTATTCTAATTGCCTTCCCCCTCCCAAGAATGTATCAGGTCTATTTCATTTAAAGATTGATCTTTTTGAAGCCAAGATAAATAAAATCTTTTGAATTTTAAGGAAATAAACCAAATTTTAAAAATGAGATGAATTATTTCAATAATTACCCATTATTCTTTCATTTCCAGCCACCTCCCCATAACTACACTAGTTGAACAAATGAAAAGCAAACCATAACAAACAAGATGATAGCCATAGAGCCTCTAACTGCTACCATAGGCTAGCTATGTATATCCCTTCCTTACATCATATTTTTCAATATTAAACTTAGCCGGTGATTATATAAGCTGCAACTCTGTTGCTTGACAGAAAACTCTACGTTCAAAATACGCCAGCGATCGCTACACAGGTTGCGGGTGTACATCAACAGCGCCATCTGTCGAGCAGGTACTCAGTACTCAATGTAAACACAGAACCAATTTTCTCTCTGTCGGGCTACCGGCAAGACCTACTAATTCGCTGTTACTAACTGGATTTGTTTTCACAACTATTTGGTGAAGTACACTATTCTAGTTTTGAGCTTTCGCTATGCAGGTGTTTTATCTTCATCTCAAAACTTGAACTCGTTTTGGATAGATTTATTTATGGTGACAAAGAGAGTATGGACTCTCTTTCACTTTTAAATGGCCGACCCTTCCCTTAGACGGAAGTGTGTTTAGGTTTTTAGTAATTTTGCTTAACACGTTATAGATCTATATATTTTATATCTCTCCGCCTTTATTAGGCCTCTTCGATTAACTTTCCATTTATTATAAACATATAAAAATAAATTTTTATGTTTTGTTTATATGCGACCTTTCCTGATAGTAGGCGGTCCTAACTTGGAACCGAAGTTAATCAACGTTGAGCCCGTTATATCGTATTTAGCCTTTAAAGAATTTAAAACTTTTTAAATTTAATGTTTTATGAAAGAATTTCTTTGATAGTCTTCGTACTGTTTTCAAAGATGAACTAACGTTTAGTTTTTTAGACTACGCAGTTGTTGACGTTCAGGACGTTCAACATGCGCTCTATGGTTACGATAGAGAGAGAGAGTGTTTCACGGTTTCACTTTGCAGTAAGAGTAAATCGATTCTGACGTTTTGTTCATTCTTTCTTAGCTTAAATGTTTTAAATTTTAAATTAAAGGAATTTTTTATTTGGAAAACCTTTCAGTTTTTTCCTTTAGTCAAATAACATGTTTTTTTGACGATATATAATTGGGCTCTTCTCTTAGGTGCGAAATCAAGAGAGAAAGAGAGAGAGAGATAGAGACGAAGGGAGAGAGAGGAGAGAAAACGTTCCGTTCAAGCGGGTAACGTTGTTCTCGTGTTACTCTCGTCCCTAGTCGCTGTACGGGGAAGAAGGTAAAACGTTTCTAGGGTTTTATTCTTGTCCCCAGGCTATGTGCGGTGAGAGATTGTAAACGTAGTTTATTTGAACTAGTGTTTAGTCTCTTTCCCAGCCACTGAATTTTTTATCTTTATATATGTTTTCTGTTTTTTGCTAGCATTAATGTGCTGCATTATACGACTGATTTCGCAATTACTTCCTTTTAATGAAGGGTAGAATTGCGTGTTTCAGGTAGAAATCAGTAAAAGTTTTGATTTCAGTGAAATAAGTGCAAAAGAGAAAATCGATAAAGTGATATGCGCAAAGTGTTACAGTGTTGCGTCCGAGGGTTCGTCTGTTCGTGCCTGTCGTTCACCTAGTCCGGGACCTCTTGCAAGCTCCCAAGCCCAGGGGAGAAGTAATGTCGAACGACTTATGGGTTCGAAGAGGCCTTGATCAACGAACAAACGTTTTTTCCCTCCGTGGTTTCGGGCGTATCTACCCAAGATCGCCCCACCCACACAAAGACGAGAGAGCCCATTTATTTCTCGTCTGCGGTAGAGGTTTCTCGTAAGAAACCATGGACCAAGGTCTCGCGGCTTTTTAAGCGCAAGTCGGTCCCTTCCGCGCAAGTCCAACGGCCCAGTTGTAGCCACTGGGTCAGTTCGGACTCGCTGCAGTCTTCCGACGACTGCTCACCTCCTAAGAGAGGCAAAGCGGTACCGCATCAGGCAGTCACACCGTCTGTTGCCGCACCTGCTCCTGTAGACCCTAAGTGGTCTTTGCTGCAGACCATGCGGTCTCAGTTAACGTCATTGATGCGGGACTTTCGTGCGGAGAAGGTTGACACTGCACCAACCTCTAGCCTACAACCAACCACGGTTGTGCGTCCTGTGGACGCTGAGGCGACCTTCTGCCGCACTCCAGCTGAGAGAGTCCCGCCACCCATGCGTTCCAGTGTACCCTGCCAGCCGCATGTTGACGTTCAGTAACGCACGGAACCTTCCGTTGACGTTCGAGAGGTACAACAACAGTCTAAGTTGTTTTGTTTTGACGCGGTGCGTCAACCTCCGCATTCTAGAGTTGTTTTGACTGCTCAGTCTAGACAGTCAAAGCAGTCTCGAGTGGACACTGTATGTCCTCACGCACCTGTTGTGGTTGACAGTTCAGTTGTTGACAGTTCACAGACTGTCAAGCAGTTACATGACGTTGCCTTCTGGTCTGCTACTAATGCACCAGTGAGAGACTCACTGAGGTAACCTAGCTTTTATCGGACAAGGTTCCTGTAGATGAGGAAGTTGCTGTTCTCCCTCCTAAAGATATTCCCTTGAGGACTCTGTCATTTGGAGAGGAGCCTTAAGCTGCTTAGCCTCCTATGGACTTTAATTAAATCATGATGATTTTTTAAGGATCTTCGTCCGGATCTTGTAACTGCTGCTCCTCGTTCGCCTAAACGTCAGAACTTACACTAGGCCTAACTACTTCGAAGCCGTTGTTTTTAAGCTAGTGCTCTCTCGCTCTCTTAGAGAGCGTTACGTTGGCTAGGCGACTGGTTTTTGCACCAGGAGGAGTTTTAGGGATACAGCCTTTGATTTCCCTTCTTTTAAACTGGCTTATAGAGCGAGAGTCTGATAGGACACGAGAAAAGTTCTCGGCTTGGGAGTTCATGCCTCTGCCCAGATAGACTTCTCAATTCTGGTAGACTCGCCCTGGCGCCTAGCCAGGAGACGCTCCAAGTTGTTTACAGGTCAACTTCTCAACTTTTGTCGAGCCTTTGAAGTTTTGCTGTACTATTATGTCACACATAACAAGGCTTTCAGGGATGGTAAATGGTTCCGCCTCAGTCGCTAACCCCGTCTGTTGCCACACCTGCTCCCGTAGACCCTAAATGGGCTTTGCTGCAAGACATGCAGTCCAAGCTTGCGTCCTTGATAGAGGACTTAAATGCAGAGAAGAACCTTCTGGCCAACAACCTTCCAACCGGTCGGTTGTGCGCCCTGTTGACGCTGAGGTAACCTACTCGCGTCTGCCAGTTGAGGTGGTTCCTCCTTCTGGCCAACAACCTTCCAACCGGTTGGTTGTGCGCCCTGTTGACGCTGAGGTAACCTACTCGCGTCTGCCAGTTGAGGTGGTTCCTCCTTCTGGCCAACAACCTTCCAACCGGTCGGTTGTGCGCCCTGTTGACGCTGAGGTAACCTACTCGCGTCTGCCAGTTGAGGTGGTTCCTCCACCGATGCGACCCAGTGTGGGTTGCCAGTCGCACGTTGACGTTAAGCGACGCTCGGAGGTGGTTGTTGACGTTCAGGACGTTCAACAACCAGCAGAGGTGACTTGTTGTGACGCAGTGCGTCAACCTCAGCAGCCCGGTAGGGTGTTGACTGCACAACCCAGACAGTCTAGACAGTTTCGGGTTGACGCTGTACTTCCTCGCGCACCCATGGTTGTTGACAGTTCACAGACTGTGCAGCAGTTCCATGATATTGCGTCCGGCTCCGTCACGCATCCAGTGCGACCGGATTCAGCGAGTCAGACGTTGCCCACTCCGTTGCCGTTTCCTCATCAGTTTCAGATGAGGAACCCTCTGATGAGGACGTTGCTAAACAAGACGATCAGCCCCCAGCCCTGCTATCCATCCAGAAGATGCTGAAGAAGGAACGCTGCCCAGTCAGGCTGTGGATGAGTCTGGTAGGGACACTGTCATCCGTGGATCAATTTGTGTCACTAGGAAGACTTCACCTCCGTCCTCTTCTATACCATCTAGCTTTTCACTGGAAAAAGGACAAGACGCTAAAAGCGGTCTCGATCCCGGTTTCCGGAAAGATAAAGTCTTGTCTGACTTGGTGAAAGGACTATATCAACCTTAGAGAGGGTCTTCCCCTGACTGTTCAGACTCCCAACCACGTTCTCTTCTCGGACGCATCGGACGTAGGCTGGGGTGCGACATTAGACGGTCGGGAATGCTCGGGGATATGGAACTCGAGTCAAAGGACAATGCATTTCAACTGCAAGGAGCTACTGGCAGTACATCTGACCTGGAAAAGCTTCAGGTCTCTCCTTCAAGGCAAAGTGGTGGAGGTGAACTCGGACAACACCACGGCTTTGGCGTACATCTCCAAGCAAGGAGGGACCTACTCTCTGACATTGTACGAGATCGCAAGGGACCTCCTCACCTGGTCAAAAGGTCTAGACATATCACTAGTAACGAGGTTCATCCAAGGCAACTTGTCTCAGTCGGAAGGGACAAATAATTCCAACAGAATGGACCCTCCACAAGGATGTATGCAAGAGACTTTGGGCCACCTGGGCCAGCCAACCTTAGATCTCTTCGCAACCTCGATGACCAAGAGGCTCCCAATATTTTGCTCACCAATCCCAGACCCAGCAGCAGTTCATATAGATGCCTTTCTACTAGATTGGTCACATCTAGATCTATATGCATTCCCTCCGTTCAAGATTGTCAACAAGGTACTGCAGAAGTTCGCCTCTCACGAAGGGACAAGGTTGACGCTAGTTGCTTCCCTCTGGCCCGCGAGAGAATGGTTCACCGAGGTACTTCGATGGCTAGTAGACGTTCCCAGAACACTTCCCCTAAGGGTGGACCTTCTACGTCAGCCACGCGTAAAGAAGGTACACCAAGGCCTCCACGCTCTTCGTCTGACTGCCTTCAGACTATCGAAAGACTCTCGAGAGCTAGAGGCTTTTCGAAGGAGGCAGCCAGAGCGATTGCTAGAGCAAGGAGAACTTCCACCCTTAGAGTCTACCAATCGAAGTGGGAAATCTTCCGAACTGGTGCAAGTCAATATCCGTAACCTCGACCAGTACCTCTGTAACTCAAATAGCTGACTTCCTCTTATATCTGAGGAAAGAACGATCTCTTTCAGCTCCCAATATCAAGGGTTACAGAAGCATGTTGGCATCAGTCTTCCGTCACAGAGGCTTAGATCTTTCCAACAATAAAGATCTACAGGACCTCCTTAAGTCTTTTGAGACCACGAAGGAGCGTCGTTTGGTTACACCTGGTTGGAATTTAGACGTGGTACTAAGATTCCTTATGTCAGACAGGTTCGAACCGCTACAATCAGCCTCCCTGAAAGATCTCACCTTAAAGACTCTTTTCCTGGTATGCTTAGCCACAGCTAAAAGAGTCAGTGAGATTCATGCCTTCAGCAAGAACATCGGATTCTCATCCGAAACGGCTACATGTTCTACAACTTGGTTTTCTAGCCAAAAACGAGCTGCCTTCTCGGCCTTGGGCAATATCGTTCGATATTCCAAACTTATCGTATGGTTAGAAATGAACTAGAAAGAGTCTTATGTCCTGTAAGAGCTCTTAAGTTCTATTTAAACGAACTAAACCTTTACGAGGCCCGTCTGAAGCTTTATGGTGTTCAGTTAAGAAACCATCTTTGCCTATGTCAAAGAATGCTTTATCCTATTTTATCAGACTGTTAATACGAGAAGCTCATTCCCATCTGAATGAGGAAGACCAAGCTTTGCTGAAGGTAAGGACACACGAAGTTAGAGCTGTCGCAACTTCCGTGGCCTTTAAACAAAATAGATCTCTGCAAAGTATAATCGACGCAACCTATTGGAAAAGCAAGTCAGTATTCGCGTCTTTTTATCTTAAGAATGTCCAGTCTCTTTACGAGAACTGCTACACTCTGGGACCATTCGTAGCAACGAGTGCAGTAGTGGGTGAGGGCTCAACCACTACAATTCCCTAATTCCATAACCTTTTTAATCTTTCTCTTGAAATGTTTTATTATTGTTTTTTGGGTTGTCCGGAAGGCTAAGAAGCCTTTCGCATCCTACTTGATTTGGCGGGTGGTCAAAGTCATTTCTTGAGAAGCGCCTAGATTAGAGGTTTTGATGAGGTCCTGTTGTATGGGTTGCAACCCTTGATACTTCAGATCCTAGGGGTCGCTCAGCATCCTATGAGGATCGCGAGGCTCCGTAAGGAAGACGTACTTAAAAAGGCAGAGTAATTGTTCAAGTCGACTTCCTTACCAGGTACTTATTTATTTTATGTTTGTTATTTTGAATAACTGCTAAAATGAAATACAAAATACTTAGCTCATAATAATGTAAACAAGTAATGCTGGTCTCTACCCACCCCCCTGGGTGTGAATCAGCTTATATAATCACCGGCTAAGTTTAATATTGAAAAATGTTATTTTTATTAATAAAATAAATTTTTGAATATACTTACCCGGTGATTATATATTAAAGGACCCTCCCTTCCTCCCCAATAGAGACCCAGTGGACCGAGGAGAAAATTGGTTCTGTGTTTACATTGAGTACTGAGTACCTGCTCGACAGATGGCGCTGTTGATGTACACCCCCTACCTGCGTAGCGATCGCTGGCGTATTTTGAACGTAGAGTTTTCTGTCGAGCAACAGAGTTGCAGCTTATATAATCACCGGGTAAGTATATTCAAAAATTTATTTTATTAATAAAAATAACATTTTAATCTATTCTGTCGACAAAGATGTTGCTGCGAAGTGTATATCACAATCAATACTGTACTGGGTTTAGTGTTGAAATAATAGAAATAGTGTGAATGTTTTCATAAGCTTCTTCAGTGGTTTTTGAAGGATGGATTGCCTTTTTACTCAAATTATTGTTCCCCATCTCAGTTGTACAGTAATATGTTGATGATATTTTTTTCTATCCTGGCAAATCTGGTTAAATTCATAGCATTTCCAAATGGTGAGAAATTATGTATTAAAAATTTCTCTTCTATTGCCATAGCTTGATTGAAATGCATAGGTTTACATTAGCTTCTATGCTGATGGATTATATCTATGGTATTCCTTATTTATCCTTCCCCTTAGTGGATTAGACTGGGTAAGGTCTGTTTGGGGTGCAGATATCTATGGTTATCTTAGGATACGTCCCTGATAATACACGATATCTTCGGATAGTCGTTTCCGGGGGTTGGAACCCCGTGATACCTGACGGTAATTCTCTTGTGATATCAATCGCAGAAATATTATACCTGTATTGTAGATGTTGCCAGAAGGAACTTCCATCAGGACGACATGGCTCGAGCCCAAAAAGGATATTGTAAGAGTACAGATGCTAATATTGACTTAATAAACTACAATACAATCTATATTTCTCTGTAATAGCACTGTCGGCAAATAACAGTTGCTAATATTGTCTTAATAAACTACAATCAGTATTTCTCCGCAATAGTACTTTTGGCAAATTACATGTTGCACAATTTTTGCTTAAGTCATTCAACTTTAAGAGGAAAAACAGACAGCAAAAGAAATAAGGAAAATATTTCTTTCAGTCTTTATACAAAAATTTCTTAAATTCTACAAACACTTTCGTCAAGAATCTTTCAAAATCCATTGCAAGGCAGTTACATTGCTATACCATTATTAATCATACAAGAATAGATACTAAGACATATATATATCTTCAGGTTATATAAATGCATTTCATCCTTCATTTCGTCGCCATTATGTTTTCTCTTGAGGCGGAGGGGGTGGAGGCTCTCTGCAGTAACAAAACTTTCTTAATTGCTCTTGCGTTTTCATGATGCAGTGAGACTGGTCGCCATATTTGTTGGTTCGACTGATGTCGTCGATCTGTTAAAAGAGTGCGCATTAAATAATGTAAAGTATTGCAAAAGTAGGAATATGAATAACTGGGCATTAATAATGTTTACTATCTTTTTGTCTGTAACATTACATCGATATTACTTTTATTGCTATGTTGTGCATGATTTCTTTTTAATTTCTGGTCTATGCTTACAGAGGATGATTCCTTTCTGGCCAACTTATTACTGTACAATATGAATATTCCTACTGAAGAGAACTACTGTTTGTGCCCTGTGCCTTCACCTCAAAAGAAAATTTCTTTCCAGAGTGTTTTAAGTAGACTACAGTAAGGCCATTAGCATTGTGTCTCTAGGAACTTGTCTCTATGAAAAGCTGAATTATTCTGTGCAAAAATTTGAAAGCTATTACTTTGGAATATTTTTTTTTCACGTCTAAAGCAAATATGCACACAAATCAATACTGTATACAGTATAGTATATATATTTTCATCATATTCTTTAATCCTCTTTGGAAAGCATGGCACTAGTTTCTCAGAATGTTTAAGGGTAAGGATGCTAACATCACACCCCTTTTCTCGACCCCAGTAAATGCTGGCAGTCCTTTACATTAAGGCATAGGCCAAAGGATATTCACAACCTAATTAAAAAGAGTTAAATGATTTAACGCTCAGTCAAATTTGTATCATTATGTGGCTATTAAAAGTGTATAATTACCTCCGCCAACAAAGTATGTGTGTTTGTTAGTGAACACCTTCCTGGATACAATTTTAATCATAGAGTAATGAAACTTGCAGGGATTAGCTGTTATGTAAAAAGATGGAAATGATTAAATTTTGGAAGGTCAAGCAAAATGTCCAATTCACGTAATGAGCCGTAAGTTTGGAGTTTTGTCATAGAGACTTCAAACTTGGTTCATATTTGATTGTATGAAAATACATGTCAATTAATACATGTTAAGGCCAAAGGTCAAAGTCGAGCAAAAGATCGAGAAATAAGATGCCGCGGTAGAGTTCTGCGCTCTACTGAGTACCCCTCTAGTTGCATTTTGAATTCAAGAGATTTGTGATGATCGTCAAGGGTTTTTTTTTTTCTTTTTTTTTTGCCTAAAATTATTTTACTTACCCCATTTTGGGTGGCTGTATGTCAAGCATTATGACCAGAGTTATAAAGGCTATTTTAAGGATCAAACAAACCTTAAATACCATACTGTATGTTGTATCCATTTTGCTGGTTAAATGTATGACTTTATTGACTCGGCAAGATATAAACAGGAAATGGGGGTTGGTATTTTTGAGTAAAGTACTGTAATAATATATCTCATTTTAGAATAATGTTTTTTCATTATTTTAAAAATTAATTGCTGTTCTATAATGTGTTGAACTCATTTATCATTTTTTGTCTTGGCCTATTTGAAATTCTCCTGCTTGTAATCTGTGAGGTGGGAGTTCTATGAATACTAAAAACTTGATTGTTTCAAATAGTGTCTCGAACTTTATCATCCTAGGAAAGGGTGCTTTTTGGGGGCCTATGTGTCTATCTGCTGAGTCATCAACAGCCATTGAACTAAGTCCTTCGGCTCTGCCATTCATGAGTTACCATATACTGACCTTATAAACAGATTTCAACTTTAACAGGCTCACCTTCACTGAAAATGTGTCTTGTCTAATACTGTAAGTAAGAGACGATTCAAATTGCGAGTGGCCCGGAAGGGTTTGTACGTGAACTTGAAACACGACTTCACTCACTGCTGTGGAATCACTCAGGTCCGGAACAAATCCATCCATGTCAGCACTATGTTTGAAAGAAAGTAGACCTGTAAAAGATGAGTTTTAAAATTAGTCAATACAGTATTGTAACTTTGTGAGATCTGTCCCGTGTTCCCAAATCATACCACTTTTAATATCAGATAATTACTGGCGTTAAATACAGATATGTGAAATTCATTCCTCCAAAGTAAAGTGTAGTTATTATTTACTAGTAGTGAAAATTTATTCTCAATATGTGTAAGGAATTTCACATGCTATAGGGTTCTTAGTCCTTTCAATTATTGTAAATACTGTATATTACTTAATTGACTGATAAAATAGTGACCAGTAGATCCAAGACACATGTAATACTGTATATATACTGTATACAGTAAGTACTTAGGTCACAAAGGTTTCAACTTATATTTCATGGAAGCAATGCAACTTTCATAAAGGAGTTGTATTTTCATAAAGGAGTTGTATTATTGTTTTGTTAGTCATTGCATATATAGTATGATCTTCCCTTGGAAACGTTTGAACATGGAAATACTTGTAATGTACAGTATTAACGTTTCCTCAAAGCTGGAGAACTGGATGACACTAATACTACATATTATTCATAAGTAAAATCTCACACCCTTACCTTTATTAGGCAGCAATCTTCCTGCCCAAGTTATCTTATCTAAAGTTAACTCCTGACAAAGGGAACGGTGAGATGACGTGTACGTATTTATGTAGTGGACGAGAGCCTGGGCAGCCCTTTTAACCCTTTCTTCTTCCACTCCTACGGGTTCCCAGCTAAGGCAAGCGCACCAGTGAGGCTCGATAAATGCATCCGAGCATGTGCGTGATGTTGGAACCTGGTGGTTGTTGATTTTGCATTATATAATCTTTCATCTTAATAAACCTAAGGGCTGAGAAGTCAGAGAGAAATTACATATTATATTTCCTTCAGTGTCATATAGTCATTATCAACTAGAATTTATAACATTTGACAGGCTTCCCATTTTAAACAACCATAAATATTTCAAGTTTGTTAAGTAAGAATGTCCCTACAGATTGAGCAATGATAATTAATGTTTGTATGTTGGAGCAATTAAGAAATTATGTATCTTGAGGTTTTACAGCTAAGATTAACTAAGTAAGAATAATCCAGTCATACAATAATAAAAGTAATCATTTTGTACAGTTATGAAGTAATCCTTTCATACAATGATAAAGTAATCCTTTTTTACAATTATAAAGTAATCTTTTTTTACAATGATAAAGTAATCCTTTTTTTTTTTACAATGAAAAAGTAATTTTGTACAATGGTAACAGTAATCCATTTATATTACAAAGAATAATCCTTTCATATCATGATGTACTAATTATTTTGGTTATTGATGAAAATACATTGTATATAGAATGAAAAATATTAATTTCAAATAATCGTAAAAATCAATTATTTTGTATAATTAGGATACCTGTTACATATTGAAAATCAACTCTCTTATAATGATGAAAAAAATCATTCATATAATGATAAAATGATTATATGAACTATTGCATTACAAAAACATAATGTCACTTGAAATTTCTCTGTGGCTTCGCACTCTACATGATGAGCTCCTTTGATTTTATTTGACGGAAAGTTATGAAAAGAAGCATTTACTGTCAGAAGATGTAAAATAGTAATTACATAATGCTATGGGCTGAGACCTAGTTCGTGAACCGAATACTGACTTGGCTGAACAGAGAAATTGCTCTTTCCGTGACCTGGCCGAGTCGTGCCCCTGAGAAGTGCAAAACATCCTGCATAGTTGGATACAGGTCGAAGGGAGTCGTCAAGCGGTGGATGTTTTCTCTGTTAAGAAAACAAAGGCCTTGAAACTGGTGAATTGCCTTGGAAGGAGTATTAAGACTAACATAAAAGTCCTTAAAGAAGTAGAAATTTTTGTTTGAATATTTTTTACTATAATAATGCTGATTTACCTACATAGTGAGTCAGTCTTGACTCGTCAATGGCTGGCCCAAATAAATTTTGGTGATGAAATATATACTGTATATAGTTTTTAATCTTATTTATGAAAAGTAAGTTAGAAAATGAAGCCTATGATGAATAATATTTAAATTTTATCTATCAAGTCTGTTCCTCATATGAATTCTATTTACTAAGGTACTTCGCCCACTTTTGCGGGTTAGCTGACATCAAACAAGGAACAAAAGAGGACCTTCCCTCTCTCCGCTCCTCCCAGCCTGACAAGGGATTCAGCCGAGTTTGGCTGGTACTGCTAGGGTGCCACAGCACACCCTCCCTCGTTATTCACCACAAATAAAATTTCATATGCTGAATCCCCAGAGGAAGCAGCAGGGCCTATCAGAACTGCGTCACAATCGCTCGCCATTCATTCCTATTTGTAGCACTCTCTCTTGCCTCTCTCACATCTATCCTCCTATCACCCAGAGCTTTCTTCACTCCATCCATCCACCCAAACCTTGGCCTTCCTCTTGTACTTCTCCCATCAACTCTTGTATTCATCACCATGTTTAGCAGACAACCATTTTCCATTCTCTCAACATGGCCAAACCACATCAACACATTCATATCCACTCTCACTGCTAAATCATTAATAATAGAATATTAACCCCAGAAAGGTATTCAGAATACCCAAACAAAGATATGTACATTTCAAGTACTCCATTATAATAATTCCTATGATAGTTTACGCACCAGAGATTGTATGACAAACCTAACATTATCAGCCGCTGAAGGGTACTTCTCCCGGAAGACTTTGGGCAGGGCAATGGACATGAAGGGGAGTCGCTCTTCTTGTTTGCCCTGTTGCGTCCCACGGATGGTTGTAAACCTGAAGAAAACAGCTTAATAATACTAAGTCGAATAAGATTGTTGCATTAACTACATTTATTTTCAAGCTTGAATAGAATTTGTGGAGTTTAGGTCACGGCTGAGATGGTGCGGGCACGTGTTGATGGAAGGAAAGAAGCGTGGATGGAGGTCAAGTATAACATTAAACCGTTGGTGCACCTATTAATGCCTACAGTGCACCGCATTGGGTGCAGTGGCGGCATTACTCTCCTGCGAGGCATAATTAAGGTGATTGTTCTAAGCTTAACCCTTTTACCCCCAGGCTCTTTGGAAATTTCCAACCCTTAACCCCCAAGGGGTTATTTTTTCCCCAGCACATTTTGCAGTATATATTTTTTAAATTGCTCTAACAGCCTTAGTTTTTGTCATAGAGAGGTCAGGTTGGTCTCATTCTCTTGGAAAATGCCTGAATTTAAAAAAAAGAATATCAAAAATATGAAAAAAAAAAAATTTTTATAGCATTTTTTTGCAAGGACGTACTGGTACGTCCATGGGGGTAAAGGGATGAGTTTTGTGAAACGTACCAGTACGTCCTTTTGGGGGTAAAAGTGTTAAGGCATTGAAGCAAATCTTATTATTCTTGTTAGAGTGTTTGACTTTCATAAGATAAGAAGAAGGCCTACTTTTAAAATACTGTATGAGATTTTAGTTGGCCAAAATATTGTCAATTTTATTGCATTATTTTTTGCAAGTATCCAAGGTATTTTTCATAGGCGTCAGAGAAAGCCCATAACAAGGATTAGATAAAGTTTGGAGGCCTACTGTAAATAAAAAAATATTGATTCAAGACATTCGTAGCATGCAATAAGATATGATTACGTCTGTGACAATGCATTGAAATTTTAAGCATATTTTTATTAAACAAGTTGTAATTCACAATTTCAACTGTGTAAAATAATATACTGAAAATTACACATTACTAAAATGGTCCGAGTTATATTGGGTGATAACTTGCAATATTTGTATAGGTGCATATGCTTGTTTGTGTGCGTGTGTTTGTTACCTGTGACCATGGTCGCTCATGAAAACTAATACTGTGCTGTTTAGATGACCTCCCTTATGCAGGTCAAAGAGCAGGTCATACAGGTCCTGGTCAGCCACAGAGATGAGGTTGTAGTCGTCGTGCGAAAGCTCCGAGTGGAAAGCAAAGCCGAATTTGGGGGCGTTCTTATATTCCTCCATAAAGTTGTAAATGTAGTTAAAGAATACCTGGAATAATGTTTATATGAAATTCTGTTGAATATATAGAGAAATTACAGCGATAATGGCGTAATGATAATACATAATACTGTACGACATCCATTAAACTGAGTTTAGTATTAGATTATATAATCTAGAACTGATAATATTCAAAGGGGAAATCTCTTATCTGAAAATGCCAAGGCTCAAGGCAGGAGGGGTTTAAAGGCAAGGCAAGGGACAGTGACAATGCCCTATCAAGCATGACAATGCCCTAGATACATAACGTATGATCAGCACCCTCTCCACCCAAGTTAGGAACAAGGAGGGCCAGGGAATGGCTGCTGATGACTCAGCAGGCAGACCTTTAGGCTCCCCCCATTGGCCTCCATCTTTAACTCACAAGGATAGTTAGGTTGCAGTGATCAAAGGAACTAACAAATTTGAGCGGGACTCGTGCCCCAGTCTGGCAATCACCAGGCGAGGACGCTACCACCAGGCCACCACAACCCCTAATTGTAATGGAAAGTAGAAGTCAAGAGAGGCTGTACGTGCATCTATCATTATTATTATCGTTAGGCCTACTAGCCACGAGACATTATAAAACTTTAGGTATTATGAGAGTTATGGAAATTGCATGGTAATTAGCAGGGCTAGAAATACCACAAACATATTTATCTAATGGAGTAACATTACCAATTCTCCAACAAATGAAAATAGAACGTCTTGTTGCTAACTTAGGAAAAATAAGTCTAATTTGGAAATTATAAATCATTTGCCTTTACAAAAAACCAAGGAAAAATGCCGTCTGTGGTTATATCTCTATAGGCATCACTAAAGAAAACAGGAATGAATCTCTAGTCTCTCATTATTTTTGCTTTCTGTCAAATATATCAGCCGAAAGGGCCGTCTATCCCTTTGGACAGTGACTGATAAAGCCATTTAGGTTAAGTAAAGGAGGAACTGTTCCGGATATTTTGCCTTCTTTACCCATTTTCGTTTGAAATGTACAGTATAATGATAAGATAAATAAGCTAAAGCTAACTATAGTCCATTTCTTTTAGCGATGCATATTTGCACTGACTCGCAGCGGTGCCCTTTTAGCTCGGAAAAATTTCCTGATCGCTGATTGGTTAGAATTATCTCGTCCAACCAATCAGCGATCAGGAAACTTTTCCGAGCTAAAAGGGCACCGCTGCGAGTCGGTGCAAATCTGCATCGCTAAAAGAAATTGACTATAGTGTGTTGGATAAGCACATAATTGAATCAAGTAGATTTTATGTAATAATCTTAATTTGACAAAATAACGCCTTGTGGTGGCCTATGTGGTAACATCCCTGACTGGTGTTCGAGTCCCTCTCAAACTCGCTATTTTCTTTGGTCGCTGCAACCTCACCATCCGTGTGAACTAAGAATAGGAGGTTTGGGGGAGCCTATAGTTCTATCTGCTGAGTCATCAGCAGCCACTGCCTGACCCTTCTTGGTTCTAGCTTGGGTGGAGAGGAGGCTTGGGTGCTGATTATTTGTATATATGGTCAGTCTATAAGGCATTGTCCTGTACTGCTTGATAGGGCAATGTCACTGTCCCTTGCCTCAGCCATTCATGAGCAGCCTTTAAACTAGAAATAAAAAAAATTTAAATACATATTTCATGATTAATTAAAATCTGTTACAGACTGAAATATATCAAAATTCTCTAGGACCATTTATTTTTCGCTGGTGGCGCTATTGTGCATACAATATACCATCCCGTTTTCTAATTATGATCTTAAGATATTCTATATTCTTCATTAGTTAATTATCTTACAATTTATTTATTTCCTTAACTCGCATTTCTATTTTTCCCTGTTGGGACCCTAAGGCTTATAGCATCCTGCTTTTTTTTTTCTATATAGGGTTGTAGATTAGATAGTAATAATATTAATGAGGATAATAATAATTTTGATAATATATAAAGTCTAGAACCGGATGCTGATCACCTCTGGGAGTAAATATTGAGTCGGTCTAGGTTTAAAGTAGATATTATTATTATTATTATTATTATTATTATTATTATTATTATTATTATTATTATTATTATTGTTGTTGTTGTTGTTGTTGTTGTTGTTGTTGTTGTTGTTATTATTATTATTAGCTAAGCTACAACCCTAGTTTGAAAAGTAGGATGCTATAAGCCCAAGGGGTCAACAGGGGAAAAAACAGCGAGAAAAGAAAGTGAATAAACTATATGTGAAGTAATGAGCAATTGAAATAAAATGATTTAAGAACAGTAACAACATTAAAACAGATCTTTCATATACAAACTGTAAAAAGAGACTAATTATGTCAGCCTGTTCAATGTAAAATCATTTGCTGCTAGTTTGAATGTTTGAAGTTCAATAGATTAATACGAGATTAACTGTATCCGTTAAGTGAATATAAAATGTCTATTAGACTTCTGTGATTTTAAAACTATCAGGAAAACTCTCCATTAAAACATCTTTCAAGATATGAACCCTGAGATAACATGTTAAAACAAATTGACTCGTTTTTCCATAGCTTCACTTAGGCCTAGACTATAAGCCTACTGCAGAAATGTATGATTTGGTGATTAATCTAATTACTTTTTAGATGATTGGTATTTGATTAACAGGACCAAATATGAATTATTAACTCTTACTTAAAGATTCTGATACCAGAATAAGTATGAATTAGACATATTCTATTATTTTTTTTATTTTTTTTTCTACGGAACGATTTCCTAATTAGAGAACCGTTCATTGCCGACAAAAAATATCCAGACAAAATAAATCTTGTAAAATTGTTCAATGTCGCTTACTTTGTGTCTTGGGATCGATCTGAAACAGAGTTTTGGATGACTTTTATATTCCGGATAAGTCTTTACGAAGAACGGCCTCATGTAATGGTCCGTTGGAGGAGCATCGAAACCCCGGAGTCTGTACTGAAAGGTTCCTATGTGGGGCTGGTCTTCGGCGAACACTGCAATGTATATTTAATCCTCTATATAATCTTTGCATAATTCATCCATTTTAAAGATTAATAATAATTAAAAGAATATAACATAATTTTCAGAAAAGAGTACGTTTACTTTATTTGGGTGAAAAGAAATGGCTAAGGAAAACAGCAATGTAAGATAATTTTTTTTTTACAAAACGTACGTTAATTGATATTTAATCCTCTATATAATTTTTGCAATATTCATCCATTTTAAAGATTAATAATAATTAAAAGAGTATAATATAATTTTCAGAATGAGTACGTTTACTTTATTTGGGTGAAAAGAAATGGCTAAGGAAAACAGCAATGTAAGATAATTTTTTTTTTACAAAACGTACGTTAATTGATATTTAATCCTCTATATAATTTTTGCAATATTCATCCATTTTAAAGATTAATAATAATTAAAAGAGTATAATATAATTTTCAGAATGAGTACGTTTACTTTATTTGGGTGAAAAGAAATGGCTAAGGAAAACAGCAATGTAAGATAATTTTTTTTTTTTACAAAACGTACGTTAATTGATATTTAATCCTCTATATAATTATTGCAATATTCATCCACTTTAAAGATTAATAATAATTAAAAGAGTATAATATAATTTTCAGAATGAGTACGTTTACTTTATTTGGATGAAAAGAAATGGCTAAGGATAACAACAATGTAAGATAATTTTTTACAAAATGTACGATAATTGAAACCGACGATATAAGGTGATTTTTCTGAAAATTTACGTCAGTTTACTTTGCGCGTTAAGGGAAGAAACATTTCTTTAGAAAACCCGGGAAAGTGTACGTTCAAAATAATAATTTACACGAATATTACCCTTCACGGTTTAATAACATACTTACTAGTGACATAACCATTCTTCTTGAAGTCATTCCAAATAAAAGGATAAGCATTCACGAACTGCGCCCGTTCCCCCATTCTGCGCCGAGTTTCGGGTAATTCCAGTTCAGTCTTACCTTAGTGGAGTAAAGAAAACTATTTCAGTGTTGGTTACTTAACGGTTAAGTAAAATCTTTCTGTTAATTTGTGGTTTTATGGTGACCTTAAAGAACAAGGATTCTTGAAATGACCCTTTCCATGTCAGAAAGTGTTGAGAAGTTATTATTCATATTGCGTAGGCCTATGTTTCAGAAGGAACAGAGCTTGAAGTTTAAATTCGTAGGTTTCTTAAGGATAGTTTTATATTAATTTATGGTTTTATGGTGACCTTAAAGTACAAGAAATCTTTAAATGGCCATTTCCATGTCAGAAAATACTGAAAAGTTATATTTATACTGCGTAGGCCTATGTTTCAGAAGGAACAGAGCTTGAAGTTTAAATTCATAAGTTTCTCAAGGAATAGAACCAAACATTGCTATAATTACCCTAATTTGTTGTTTCAAAGTAATTTCGCATATTATTTTTCAAATACTCAGTGAAATATTGATAATTTGAATTTAGCTATTATTATTATTATTATTATTATTATTATTATTATTATTATTATTATCTAAGCTACAACCCTAGTTGGAAAAACAGGATGTTTTAAGCATAAGGGCTCCAACAGGGAAAAATAGCCCAGTGAGGAAAGGAAACATGGAAGTAAATAAACTGCAAGAGAAGTAATAAGCATTCAAAATAAAATATTTCAAGAACAGTAATAATATCAAAGTAGATCCTGCACATATAAACTATAAAAAACTTGAAAAGGTATAAGATAGAACAGCATGTCCGAGTATACCCTCAAGCAAGAGAACTCTAACCCAAGACAGGGGAAGGCCATGCCAAAATATATGCAAGTAGGCCTATGCTTCAGAAGGAACAGAAACAAAGTTTTCAGGATGAGCCATAGAAATAGAGTCAGCTTGGGAAAGGAAATTTGATTTGGAATATGATACGTAGTAGAGAAAATAATAAATAAGAAATTAAGTATTTAATTACATAGCATTGTCATTGAGAGGTCTAAGTGAACGAGGCTGTTTTCGAGTTGTTTGGAAGAAAGTAATTTGGAGTGGAAGAAGAGCTCAAGAAGTTAGAACAAGAAAGGCAGCCTTTAAAGTAAGTAAATTAACTAACCTAATTGTTTCCAATTAAATTTTTGCATAATTGTCACCAAATACCCAGACAGTGAAATATTAATTCAATTGCATGTGAGTAGCAATAGGCCTATCTACCAATAAGTACGTATGCCCAAATAATGCAAAACTTGGTTATCCTATTACATTCAACTTTATCTAAAATCAAAGTAATTCATAAAAAATATATTGGACAGGGAAACATACAACTAGGAGTGCCTATACCATCAAGAATAAGCACCAAAGATTCGATATGCTTACATGTAAGAATAGGGAGTGTTTTCCTTTAAGACTAGGCATCAAAGACTCGAAGTGCTGACGTGTAAGAATAGATATTACGACTAAGAGTGTTTATACCTTCAAAACTAGATACAAACTAGAAATGCTTACGACCCGAAGGACTTACTTGCAAGAATAAGCATACAAGACTCGAAATGCTTACATGTAAGAATAGGTATTAGGACTAGGAGTGTCTTTGTACCTTCAAAACTAGGTATTACTCGAAATGCTTACCTGTAAGAATAGGTATTAGGACTAGGAGTGTTTTTTATACCTTCAAGACTAGGTATTACTCGAAATGCTTACCTGTAAGAATAGGTATTAGGACTAGGAGTGTTTTTTATACCTTCAAGACTAGGTATTACTCGAAATGCTTACCTGTAAGAATAGGTATTAGGACTAGGAGTGTCTTTGTACCTTCAAGACTAGGTATTACTCGAAATGCTTACCTGTAAGAATAGGTATTAGGACTAGGAGTGTTTTTTATACCTTCAAGACTAGGTATTACTCGAAATGCTTACCTGTAAGAATAGGTATTAGGACTAGGAGTGTTTTTTATACCTTCAAGACTAGGTATTACTCGAAATGCTTACCTGTAAGAATAGGTATTAGGACTAGGAGTGTTTTTTATACCTTCAAGACTAGGTATTACTCGAAATGCTTACCTGTAAGAATAGGTATTAGGACTAGGAGTGTCTTTGTACCTTCAAGACTAGGTATTACTCGAAATGCTTACCTGTAAGAATAGGTATTACGTCTAGGAGTGTTTTTTATACCTTCAAGACTAGGTATTACTCGAAATGCTTACCTGTAAGAATAGGTATTACGTCTAGGAGTGTTTTTTATACCTTCAAGACTAGGTATTACTCGAAATGCTTACCTGTAAGAATAGGTATTACGTCTAGGAGTGTTTTTTATACCTTCAAGACTAGGTATTACTCGAAATGCTTACCTGTAAGAATAGGTATTACGACTAGGAGTGTCTTTGTACCTTCAAGACTAGGTATTACTCGAAATGCTTACCTGTAAGAATAGGTATTACGACTAGGAGTGTCTTTGTACCTTCAAGACTAGGTATTACTCGAAATGCTTACCTGTAAGAATAGGTATTACGACTAGGAGTGTCTTTGTACCTTCAAGACTAGGTATTACTCGAAATGCTTACCTGTAAGAATAGGTATTACGTCTAGGAGTGTCTTTGTACCTTCAAGACTAGGTATTACTCGAAATGCTTACCTGTAAGAATAGGTATTAGGACTAGGAGTGTTTTTTATACCTTCAAGACTAGGTATTACTCGAAATGCTTACCTGTAAGAATAGGTATTATGTCTAGGAGTGTTTTTTATACCTTCAAGACTAGGTATTACTCGAAATGCTTACCTGTAAGAATAGGTATTACGACTAGGAGTGTCTTTGTACCTTCAAGACTAGGTATTACTCGAAATGCTTACCTGTAAGAATAGGTATTAGGACTAGGAGTGTCTTTGTACCTTCAAGACTAGGTATTACTCGAAATGCTTACCTGTAAGAATAGGTATTAGGACTAGGAGTGTCTTTGTACCTTCAAGACTAGGTATTACTCGAAATGCTTACCTGTAAGAATAGGTATTACGTCTAGGAGTGTTTTTTATACCTTCAAGACTAGGTATTACTCGAAATGCTTACCTGTAAGAATAGGTATTAGGACTAGGAGTGTCTTTGTACCTTCAAGACTAGGTATTACTCGAAATGCTTACCTGTAAGAATAGGTATTAGGACTAGGAGTGTCTTTGTACCTTCAAGACTAGGTATTACTCGAAATGCTTACCTGTAAAAATTGGTATTAACTGCTGGGGCGTGCCATCGCCTACGATATTATATCCCTCCAAGACGAACGCGCCTAGGGTCTCCGTTAAGAATGCGTAGGTCTTCGGCAGGGTTCGTATGAAGGTATTTCGCGAGAGGGAGTCGAAACCCACTATGAGGAAACTCAGATGGATACCGTCTTCTGGAACCTTGTCCCAACCGATATTGGCACGGACCTCTTCGTCGATTCTGATTCCTGCTAGGGTGTTTTCCCATCTACAAAAGTTTTATTTTGTTAGTTAACCTTCCGAGGAATCGCTTATTATTATTATCATCATCATCATCATCATCATCATCATCATCATCATCATCATCATCATCATCATCATCATCATCATCATCATCATTATTATTATTATTATTATTATTATTATTATTATTATTATTATTATTATTACTTGCTAAGCTACAACCCTAGTTGGAAAAAGCAAGATGCTTTAAGCCCAAGGGCTCCAACAGGGGAAAATAGCCTAGTGAGGATAGGAAATAAGAAAATAGAAAATTACTAGAGAAGTAATGAACAATTCGAATATTCTAAGAACAGTAACAAGATTAAAGTGAATCTTTCATATGAAAATTATAAAAAATCAAGACGAAGAGAAATAAGATAGAATAACGTGCCCGAGTGTACCCTCAAGTAAGAGAACTCTAACCCAAGACAGTGGAAGACCATGGTACAGAGGCTATGGCACTACCCAAGAATAGAGAACAATTGCTTGATTTTGGAGTGACTTTCTAGAAGAGCTGCTTACCATAGCTAAAGAGTCTCTTATACATGTAAAGTAATGAGAAATTGGAATTGGTTAGATATTTTGTGAAAATTAAAAATTCACCCCCCCAAAAAAAATATATATTCCTGCTTGTGACTATATTTACAAAGATTCTAGGCCAAGGGTTATTATTATTATGATCTCTTGCTAAGCTACAACCCTAGTTGGAAAAGCAGGATGCTTTAAGCCCAGGGGCCCCAACAGGGAAAATAGCCCAGATAGGAATGGAAACAAGGGAAAATAAAATATTCTAATAACAGTAATATTAAAATAAATATTTCCTATATAAACTATTAAACTTTAACAAAACAAGAGGAAGAGAAATCAGATAGAATAGTGTGCCCGAATGTAACCTCAAGCAAGAGAACTCTAACCCAAGACAATGGTAGACTACGGTACAGAGGCTTTGTTCTTCTATAACAATTTGATATTTTTTTATAGATTCCTGTGTAGGCCTATCCATGAAGTTAATGATAAAAAAGAAAACAATGAAATTTATATTGTTTTTTTTTTTCATTCAATCTCATGCATTTTGCGACTGGTTATCATATTATATCCAATGTAACCCCTAAAGAGTAAAAATGTACCCCAGGTTGGGAACCCATGTTCTAGGTATTGTAGGTCTTGATTTTATATGCATCTGTTACTAAATCAAGTTTGGTGAACTTCAGAAAATATATATCTTTGCACGAGTTTCTTCTTGATAACAAAACAAGGCTATTTAGAATTTTTTTGCTGTTTCTTTATATGCACACATTATATATATATATATATATATATATATATATATATATATATATATATATATATATATATATATATATATATATATATATATATATATATATATATATATATATATATATATATATATATATATATTATATATATATATATATATATATATATATATATATATATATATATATATATATATATATATATATATATATATATATATATATATATATATATATATATATATATATATACAGCATCGTATGTCGCATTCACATGAAATATCACCACTGCAGAACTCACAATCTCTCATTTTAACGAAAACGTATGTTCAAATGACGTTCACACTCACACTACACTTATTATTATTATTATTATTATTATTATTATTATTATTATTATTATTATTATTATTATTATTAAGCTACAACCCTATTTGTAAAAGCAAGATGCTATAAGCCCAGGGGCCCCAACAGGGAAAATAGCACAGTAAGGAAAGGAAACAAGGAAAAATTAAATATTTTAGAGTTGTTTAAGTTGTTCAACCCGATTAAAGTTACTCATGGTATTGGTATTCTTTTTGGGATTGAAGTAACTTAAGATTGATTACACAAAGATATCTAATCGAAAACGACTTTTTTTTGCAGAAACAGATACTCACGTTTTTCCGTCCTTGCCAACGCAAGAGACGATGTAGAAATCAGAATTAGTGAATGTGAAATAGTCGTGAGTCGTCGTTGTTAAACCTCGCCTAGTTGCATCGTCCCCATCACGTAGCAGTTCTGCAATATTTCAATAATGGTTAGTTTTATATAGGTTATTATTATTATTATTATTATTATTATTATTATTATTATTATTATTATTATTATTATTATTATTATTATTTGCTACAACCAGAGTAGGGTTCTGTAAATCCGATAGGGCTCCAATATGGAAAAGTAGCCCAGCGAGGAAAGAAAATAAAGGAAAAGTAGCCCAGCGAGGAAAAACATAAGGGAATAAATAAACTATACAGTAAATGTAATAATTAAAGAGTATATAGTATCCTAATTTCAGTAACAACGTTGAAATATAAACTTTGAAACGAGACTTCTGTTTGCATGTTCAATACAATTAGAGTCTGCAATAATTTTGATCGGTTAGTTTTTTTTTCTTTATGCACTTGATTGCCGTTGATAACGTTCTAGAGCTTTGTAAATACGTTGAATTACAATGTATAGTAGTGTCTGCAACCTTACCATCCTTGTGAGCTAAGGATGGGAGTGTTTCGGGGAGCCTATAAGTCTACCTGCCGAGTCATGAGAAGCCATTGCCTGTCCTCAGCTTGATGGAGAATGAGTTTGGGCGCTGATCGTATGTATATATGGTCCCTCTCCCTCTGCCATTCATGAGTTCTTAAACCTTAAATCGCACCATCCCATTAGTACTTACCAGTGAACGAGCATTCAACATCACCGCCGTGGTCCTTTTTGGCTCGTGCAGTAATGGTCGCCAAAGATCCTTTCACGGTGACCCAATCTGCCTCTTCGTTACACCGAATGGGATCCACTTTGTGGAAGAACCGGTAGATTTCTGGATTGTTCACGTCCAGCAAGGGGTGTTGGCAGGCCAGGTGGGTTTGGGTGCTGAAAGGCCACGGTAATGTGTTGATTATCATTCATACAAAAGGGAGATTTAGATGAAAGATATCGGGTGAATCTTCTACTTGGCCGGAAATGAAGGAATTTTTAATTCAATTTCAAAAACAGTTTTTAATGCAGATAATTTTGTATTACAAAGAGCCGATGGCTTAACATATGAGATACCAATCTGTGTTGATTTTATCGCCTTACATAAAAAAAATACAGAGTTTATGTTTTCTAAGAGGTCTTTGTTTCATCCATTTTCATAAATGGTATTGTATAATTTTTCAAATTTATTTTTCTCCATTTAATTTCATATTACTGACCTTTATATTGAGGCTCCAACCACAAATGATACGAACATACTATCACTGTCTAAATTAACAATGCAGTTACAATAACTTATAATAGTTATATAAGGGGTACAAACAATGATATACGAGTTATAAGCCTACTAAGCATACGACAAATAGCATGGCAAGGACGATATTAGGTTACAAAGGACTAATTTGAGAAGAACCTTACCTTCTTGTTGCAGGAGGAACTACTAGCTTTATTCTCGACTCAATGTCCTTCCTGCAAGTGATTCGAAATTTACTTCAGTAATGCTGTTGGAAGGGCATTTGTGGTGGGGGATATTGTTATTAGAAAGAAACTTCATCAGTTGCTACTTCCATCTCACAGGACGATTTTACAGATACGCTTTTCAATTTATTTACCCAACCATACTGTGACGGGCCAAGAGTAGGTTGTGACTCAAAAGGCGAGATGAAAGCAACTGAGTCACAACCTACACTTGGCCCGTCACATTGGTGACCCCGGAGTGACCACGTCACATTGGTGACCCCTGAGTGACCCGAACACCCAGCCTTCTGATCTTGAGTCAGACGCGCTACCATTGCGCAATGTGACGTGGTGACCCCGGAGTGACCAATGTGACGGGCCAAGATTAGGTTGTGACTCAGTTGCTTTCATCTCGCCTTTTGAGTCACAACCTACTCTTGGTCCGTCTCATTTGGTGACCCCTGAGTGACCACGTCACAATATGCTTCTCGGTTTTTGTACCCAACCACACGCTTTTCAATTTTAATACACAACCATACGCTTTTCAATTTTTGTACCCAATCATATTTTTAAAAATTATCAAAATAGTTTTTTTTTTATACAATTTTTACGGATTCCAATAGCGATTTATTCTCAAATAAATTATGTCACGCCATCATCTAGTACAAGAGGTACAAGACTAGTTAGTACTTCTGCAGTCTAGGAAGAATATCAGTGTTCACTACTGTTGGGTCCCTGCCCACGTTGGGGTGGATGGGAATGAACGAGTAGATAAGGCAGCTAAGGAGGCTTCAAGTCTACTTGCTCCATCCATCCCTCACAAGTATTCCTTACAAAGACATTAAAAGCAAGATTTTTACTGTAAGATTAAGTGGCAGGGTCGATGGTCTAAACTGACCACATATACAAAATTAAACAAACCCACACTTCGGTGGATAAATGGTCATCTTTTAATTCTACAAGTAGGGGATATAATATCATTTTAACTAGACTGCTTATTGGCCATACAAATGCAGCCCACAATCATTTATTTGAAGAGTGGGGAAGGGAGACAGGCCCCTCTTTGTAATACCTGTCAAGTAACAGTAGATATCAACTATATTTTAGTCAATTGTCCTGTTTTTAATCTTCAGAGGAGTACATATTTTCTCCAGGGCGAACCTTTAAGAGATATACTGGGGGAAAATTGTAATACCCTGAACTGGAAAATACTCATACAGAGTATTAGTTTATATCACAAGCTTTAATTAATTTAAGAATTTATTTTATTATCCTGTTAATCCCGTCTTGTTTAGCCTTTAGATGTTATTGTATGAAAGCTGTGTGATTGGTTTTAAGAGTTAAAATGATACCAATTCCGCAATGCTGGCCCCTTGGAATGGATGGCTCGTCTGGAAACGTTTAAACGTCGCTCATGAATGGCGGAGGCAAGGGACAATGACGTTGCCCTATCAAGCAGGACAGTGCCCTAGAGACTGACCATATATGGTCAAGCGCCCAAACCCCCTCCTTACCCAAGCTAGCCCAAGCTAGGACCAAGGAGGGTTAGGCAATGCCGCCTGATGAGTCAGCAGATAAACGTTCGCTTTTAACATCGGATAAAAACTATTTCTTCAGTTTCTCCTCATCTTTCCTGTCGTTACATACCGCATTGGAAACTAAATTTTAAGAATTAAGGTTTATAATATTATCTATTATGTTAATATTTTATTAATGTTTACTGTAAATGTCTTTAGATAAGGGAAAATAAGGAAATAAGCTAAAATAACGTTTCGGGAAATTTCATTGAACCTTACTGTCTTGAACAGACTTAATATAAAGACCAGATATTTGTCACTGTATTTCGAGAAAATCAACGCGAACAATATTTCCGCTAATATCGGTGATAACTAACGTGCAACGAAAAGTCACAGGAGATAGAAAGGAATTGTAAACCCTCTGAAAAACACACATACACACACACACACACACACTCTCTCTCTCTCTCTCTCTCTCTCTCTCTCTCTCTCTCTCTCTCTCTCTCTCTCAGTACACCTACCTTGGTAAAGGCCTGGCCTAACGAATCTCGCGGTTTCTCGCGGTTTCTCACGTGAGGAATGCTACCTGTAATTAATTCTAAAACCTACTAAAATCAAATTATGTAAAGTAATGTGTTATGGTTATTATGTGCAAAGCTTAAACATTCATATATGCAAGTCTTTAACTATAAACATTAAAACAAATAGATCTAAATACAGATTAAACATGCAAAACAAGAAGAGAAAAAATAGAATAACTAAATGCTTTTATTTAGCAAAAGTGAAAGTGCTAAAACCAATGAATTAATTGTCATTTTATTATTAAACTGATTAATATATATATATATATATATATATATATATATATATATATATAATTACACATATATATGTATATATATGTATATGTATATATACATACATACATTATTGCTATTGAAGATAATATCATCATCTCCTCCTACGCCTATTGACGCCAAGGGCCTCTGTTAGATTTCGCCAGTCGTCTCTATCTTGAGCTTTTAATTCAATACTTCTCCATTCATCATCTCCCACTTAACGTTTCATAGTCTTCAGCCATGTAGGCCTGGGTTTTCCAACTCTTCTAGTGTCTTGTGGATCCCAGTTGAAAGTTTAGTGAACTAATCTCTCTTGGGGAGTGTGAATAGCATGCCTAAACCATCTCCATCTACCCTTTACCATGGTATCATTCACATATGGCACTCGAGTAATCTCTCTTATAGTTTCATTTCTAAGTCTGTCGTGCCATTTAGCTCCCGATATTCCTCCGAGGGCTTTGTTCTCAAATTTACAAAATTTAGATATTATTTCATTGTCTTCCCACGAGTCATGTCCGTACAATATCACCGATCTCTCTAAACTGATATATAGCCTGATTTTTATCTGTAATTTCAGGTGATATAGAATAAAATGAACTTGATTCAGATACAATCATTGTTATAACTATTTAGTCATTTAACCTCTGATCTGCTCATAACACTCTCTCTCTCTCTCTCTCTCTCTCTCTCTCTCTCTCTCTCTCTCTCTCTCTCTCTCTCTCAGTGTTGCTATGGTGTTGTCATTCCCTTTATCGATTTCCATATTATCGGTATTTCTTGATTACCTCCACAATTTTAGACAGACAGACAGGTAGACAGAGAATCATGATTTTTGTTTTTACAATTATTAATTTTCGTTATTAAACTATGATTTAAGTATCTTCTAAGAATTTGCCATTTTAATTATGATAATTAATTAGAAGCTTATATTCGAATTTTCATTCCAAGCTTTACCTCTATTCAAACATCCTTGATTTTCAGGCCTTTTTTATCTTTATGCAAAGTGATCTTGAAGCCTCAAATCTAACGTTATCTTCTGTCTTTTTGTTCCTTTTCGTTATCTTTATAATAGATTTTTTTCCGAGAAACATTCAATCAGTAATGATGCTCCTAATCATTTAGTTGAATCGATAGAACTTCAAAAGTTCAAACTTGCACCAAATGTTTTTTATGTTGAACAGGCTGACATAAGTCTTTTTATAGTTTATTAATGAAATATGTTTTGATGTTGTTACTGTTTTTAAAATATTTTATTTTAATTGTTCATTATTCCTCAGATCGTTTGTTTATTTCCTTATTTCCTTCCTCACTATGCTATTTTTCCCTGTTGGAGCCCTTGGGCTTATAGCATCTTGCTTTTCCAACTAGGGTTGTAACTTAGCTAGTAATAATAATAATAATAATAATAATAATAATAATAACAATAATAATAATAATAAAAAAAAAATAATAATAATAATAAATGAACTTTCATTAGTAACGTCTTTTTTCGATGGAGATGTAATGTATGTGATTTTCGCTGCTATATTCTAGTGGCAATACGATCGATTATTAGCTCAATCACTGTGATTAAACACCAATTAGCCAACGCAGAGATAGACGTTGGGATAGTAGAAAGTAAAAAGTAAGACACTAGAGAAGTATGCCAATTCTCGTCTTCCAGAATATAAAATTAAATATATGCAAAATATTTATAAATAATTTCTCTTGGTTTTGTTGAAGAGATCATCTGTTATTGACTACTGTCTATAGTCGCCGCAATAATTCCAGGTGAAATAAGCCCCGCCCTCTGTTGACGTCATAGTTTCAAACTATACTAACATAATCCCTATAAGGGGATGCGTTGTAACCGATGTTAACGCAGGAGGCAACATGATTTGCTATGACGACATCAGGGGGCGGGGCCTATTTTCAAAGTATACTAACTTTAGGGGAACGCATCGTGTCCGCTGTTAACGCGGGAGACAACATGATTGGCTATGACGTCATCATGGGGCGGGGCTTATTTCACCCGGAATCTCTGTGTCGACTATAGCTCCTTTTAATTAAAAAATCTGTTACGTAAACCAAGTGGTAGCACTATAGGATATTATAAAACAATTCATTAAGGATAATTCAAGCAATACATGCTAAACAGTCATGCATTAATCTACAAAAATAACATTAGAACTAATTAACAATATCTAAAACAATAATATATGAAGTATACTTCACCTTATAGCCACCCTGTCATCCGCATCACTGATGGTCGAGAAACCCAGTAGGTGATAGAGCCCCATGCAGGCAATCAGGAGCACCATTCCTGTCCCCATACTTCGACGGGGAAATCGAAAATACATCATTCTTCTGCAAGAACGGAAATAAAGTGATCAGTATGACCATAATAATTGCATCATGGGTTTTTACAGCTGTTGTTTGAGGGTACACTCGAACATAATATCTTATTATTATTATTATTATTATTATTATTATTGTTATTGTTAGTGTTAGTGTTATTATTATTATTATTATTATTATTGTTATTATTATTAATATTACTTGTTAAGCTGTAACCCTAGTTGGAAAAGCGGGATGCTATAAGCCCAGGGGCTCCAACAGGGGAAATAGCTCAACGAGGAAAGGAAATAAGGAAAAATTACAAGTTTTAGAACAGTAATATTAAAATAATTCTTTCATATATAAACTATAAAAACTTGAAAGTAGCAAGAGGATAAAAACTTTACAATAAAAAGAGGAAGAGAAAAAAGAATGTTT
>NC_090744.1:19576462-19588962 GCF_036898095.1 Palaemon carinicauda
AACTTCCTTTGTAGTTTTTCCTTATTCCCTTTTCTCACTGGTGTATTTTCCGCTGTTGGAGCCCTTGGGCTTATAGCATCCTGCTTTTCCAACGAGGGGCTGTAGCTTAGCAAGTAATGATAAGCTAGGACCAGGCAATAGCTGCTGATGACTCAGCAGATAGACCTATAGACTCACCTTAGCTCACAAGGATGGTAAGATTGCAGAAACTAAAGGCACTAATGAGTCTGAGATGGACTCGAACCCCCGTCTGGCAAACACCAAGCGGAGACGTTACCGATCAGGCCACAGCAACCCATATTTTTTTTTTTTTTAAAGAGGGCTACTTATGATATCCACTATCATTAAACACGTTAATTTCATGCATTCAGTAACAACTAGTTTATGATTTCAGATTAACTGTGGGTTGAGAGTCAATACAATAAGAAAATAAACTCAAACCACTTGCCGATTGAAGGGGATAAGAGTTATTATTGACTCTACTCTACATATAAATTTTCCAAGGGGACCACCTATTTTGTGGGTCCTCATTTTTAGCTAGGAAAGCTCTGTCTGGAGAAAGAAGTACTTCGCCTGAAGGGAGGAAATCTATGTTTTCTGAGTTTCGTGAGAGAGCTGCTAGTTCTGAGATTCTAGCACCCGAGGCCAAAGCCGTTAGAAATAGTCTTCCTAAGAAGAGTGATATAGGAGCAGGATTCATTGTTCGTGTCTGAAGCAAGCTTGAGGACATCGTTCAGAGACCAAGAGAAAATTAAAATGGCCTTGACACTAATGCTCATTACTCGCATGGTAAGCAGCTCTTCTAGGAGGACACTCCAAAATCAAACAGTTGTTCTCTAGTCTTGGGTAGTGCCATAGCCTCTGTACCATGGTCTTCCACTGTCTTGGGGTAGAGTTCTCTTGCTTAAGGGGACACTTGGGCACACTATTCTATCTACTTTCTCTTCTTCTTGTTTTGTTAAAGTTTTTATAGCTTATATAGGTAATATTTATTCTACTGTTACTATTCTTTAAAATATTTAATTTTTCCTTGTTCCCTTTCTTCGCTGGGCTATTTTTCTCTGTTGGAGCCCCAAGGCTTATAGCATCCTGCTTTTCCAACTAGGGTTGTAGCTTAGCATTTAATAATAATAATAATAATAATAATAATAATAATAATAATAATAATAATAATAATAATAAAATGTTGAATCTTGAATAGCTTTTGACTTTTGAGCAACTACACGGACCACTTATCTAAAAGCGTTCCTTTAGCGTTCGATCTTTTTTTTCTTATACAAATCTCTTGTTACTTGTGTACTTCAGTTTCGTTTGTAAATAATTATATTTGCCAACTTAACCATAAATGCATATATCAGTGTTCATAGTAATGATATTCTGTTTGTTAAACTTGATATCGTTTCCTAACATTTGAACTTAATCCTTGCCTAATATTTACAATTCTCAGTGCGTATTATCATTACTGACATATACCACTTTTCTTTATGACATGAATATACGCTTACATTCTGTTCTTGGCCGATTAATCTTACATATATATATATATATATATATATATATATATATATATATATATATATATATATATATATATATAAATATATATAATATATATACACATATATATACATATATATACATACATATACTGTATATATATATATATATATATATATATATATATATAGGTATATATATATATATGTATATATATATATATATATATATATATATATATATATATATGTGTGTGTATATATATATATATATATATTTATATATATATATATATACATATATACATATATACATATACATGTATATATATATATATATATATATATATATATATATATATACTGTATAAATGTATATGTATATTAATTTGTATTTTGTTCTTATTTTACAATATCATTTTAGCTGTATTATTACCCGAAGAACTTAGCTCCATGTGAGCTTGGCCTGAATCTTTATTGTAAATGTCTTCTAAGTAAATAGTATTTCCAATTATTATTATTATTATTATCATTATTATTATTATTATTATTATTATTACAAAAGTATGTCTTTTTAGACTATTTCATTTAAATTTTATCGTCTCACTATCAAAAATATAATAAAGATAAAAAGTACTCATATTTACCGATACTGGGTGAAAGGACTTGGCATCGGTATTCGATACTTCGATACTGGGGGAAAAAAATACTATGTATCGTATCGAAAGAAAATCACTGGTATCGCCTGGCACTATTGGAGAGCCCACTGAGTTGCAGCTTCAGTTCCCCCCACCTCTCTCTCTCTCTCTCTCTCTCTCTCTCTCTCTCTCTCTCTCTCTCTCTCTCTCTCTCTCTCTCTCTCTCTCTCTCTCTCAATACAAGGAACAAGAAACTCCAACTTAACTATTTCCTTCATACGTGTTAATAGATGTGAGCAACCTCTTTTTACCCATTAATCGAGTGTCGTTTCCTTTCTGGAGATATTTTAAACACAATGTATCTCTTTCTTCAGTCGAATTCTATGCTTTTTAACATTCGCTTTCTCTTCTATATGCCTGGGGAATTTGTCTGTTTTTGCTTATAGATCTCTCTTACAGCATTGTTCTTAAAGGAATTTAAGGCATTTAGCCTGGAAAATTTCTAACAATATTGTCATAGAAAGGTTCACAACTGTGTTAAGGCTAAAAGCATTGTTCTAAAGTATTCTGGGCTGTGAATTTAAGTACAGAATTTCTCCTAAGTTTGGCAGCTAACTCTTCTGTCTCTTTGTTTTTGTCTTTATGAATATGTCATCGATGTAACTTCCATAGATTTTTGGCTTCCTGTGTTCTTTGAAGGTCTTTTCTTCGATGGTTGCCATAGACATGTTGGCAAATAGAGTCCCAAGAGGAGATCTCATGGGTCGCTTCACTTCACTTCACTTCCACTCCCAGGTAGGCTTTCAGTCTGTCAGTGGAATCAGTTGTCTTCTCCACTCAATCCTGTTTTAAAAAATTCCCTCTCTTCTCAGCTGTTCAATTGTTGGCATGTTATTCTTTGTCAAAATCTCTTCAAAATCTCGGCGTCAATGACCTCAGATGTCAGGATGCCTGAAAACTTTAAATCAATCAATCAATCAATCTTCAATTCCATCCCTCCAGCGTTTACGTGGTCTACCTCTTGATCTCCTCCCACCAGGCGTCCAGTCCCATCTCTTCCTTGCAATTCTATTTCCATCCATTCTCATTAAATGTCCCAGCCATCTCAGCTGTCCCTTCTCAACCTTGTTCAACATAGGAGATACCCCAACCATCCTTCTAAAATGGTTGGGGGTATCTCAAATGTTGAACAAGATTGAGAAGGGACAGCTGAGATCTCATGGGTACACCATCTATTTGACGAAATAGCCGTCCACGGTGAGAGAGAGGAACAGAACTTCCACAGTGCTGGACTTTACTTACTATGAGGGCTGCTTATCTGGTCCTGTACAGCTGGAGAGCCCTGTTCTCTACAGGACCTCCACCGGCAGGGTTCCCAGATTGGCCTTTTTTTCAGGCCAAAAAACTAACTCAAATTTGGTCTTTTTTTAAATTTGTTGGCCTTAAATACTATATTTTGGCCTTTTTTCTACTAATGGGTTGGCCTTTTAAAACTGCGGTTGATTAGTTGGCCTTTTTCTCATTTAGTGCTCGGCCACACCAAGCGCGATGAGCGGCGCAGTAGCAGCATGACTCGGGGCGGCAGTATATATATATATATATATATATATATATATATATATATATATATATATATATATATATATATATATTGTATGTTGTATATATATATATTTATATATACATATTGTATATATATATATATATATATATATATATATATATTGTGTGTATATATATATATATATATATATATATATATATATATATATATATATATATATATATATATATATATATGTATATATATATATATATATGCATATATATATATGTATATATATATATATATATATATATATATATATATATATATATATATATATATATATACACACAATTACTATTATCCTCTTCATAATCTAAGGATCTCTGAATTTTGAAAATTTTCACCTTCTCTTATTTAACTTTAATTTTTAAATACTTAATTTCTTTGGAATTTAATCTCAACATAATTAATCGTAATATTTGTAAAAGCTGATATATAAAATGATAGGTAGAAGGTTGGCCAAGGCACCAGCCACCCGTTGAGATACTACCACTAGAGAGTTATGCGATCCTTTGACGGGCCAAACAGTACTACATTGGATCCTTCTCTCTGGTTACGGTTCACTTTCCCTTTGCCTACACATGCACTGAATAGTCTAGTTTATTCTTTACAGATTCTCCTCTGTCCTCATACACCTGACAATACTGAAATTACCAAACAATTCTTCTTCATCCAGGGGGTTAACTACTGCACTAATTGTTCAGTGGCTACTTTCCTCTTGGTAGGGGTAGAAGAGACTCTTTAGCTATGGTGAGCAGCTCTTCTAAGAGAAGGACACAACAAAATCAAACTATTATTCTCTAGTCTTGAGTAGTGCCATAGTCTCTGTACCCTGGTCTTCCACTGTCTTAAAGGGTAATAGTTCTCTTACTTGAGGATACACTCGGGCACAATATTCTATCTAATTTCTCTTCCTCTTGTTTTGTTAAAGGTTTTACAGTTTATATAGGAAATATTTATTTTAATAATGTTACTGTTCTCAAATTAATATATTTTTCCTTGTTTCCTTTCCTCACTGGGCTATTTTTCCTGTTGGGGTCCCTCGGCTTATAGCATCCTGCTTTTCCAACTAGGAGTGTAGCTTAGCAAGTAATAATAATAATAATAATAATAATAATAATAATAATAATAATAATAATAATAATAATAATTGTAAACTTATAGAAACCAGCAAAGACAAAGATTTTTTTAAACAGTGCTGTAGTGAATAAAGAGTGAAAAAAGAAATACTTATCTTCATTAAACTAAAGGATTACATCTGAAAACTAAAAAAAGCTGAGGAAATATGAAGTGTCCTGCTGGAAACACATTGACGCCACTAAGGCTCTCTCTCTCTCTCTCTCTCTCTCTCTCTCTCTCTCTCTCTCCTCTCTCTCTCTCTCTCTCCTCTCCTCTCTCTCTCTCGCTCTCTCTCTCTCTCTCTCTCTCTCTCTCTCTCTCTCTCTCTCTCTCTCTCTCTCTCTCTCTCTATATATATATATATATATATATATATGTGTGTGTGTGTGTGTGTGTGTATGTAAGTGTGTTTGTGTGTATGTAAGTGTGTTTATGTACAAATGTTATGGATATGCTAATATCGGGGTAAATAAACGATACTTTAATTTCTAGCCAAATACATGAATCATATATTTTTTTACTTGCAATCTTGTGTATTATGCATTTCGGACCTTGATTATTGGGGCAAACCACACGTTCATGAGTTTTTGGACCCCCTTATATAAAGACAATTATGGGGGACCTCAGTGGGGAAACCGGGGTTTTTGAGGTGGGGAAATGTCATAAATGAGTGATTTACAGCAATAGCAATGGTCAGAAATGCAAAATAAGCACAAGATAACCAGTTGGAAAAATATATGGTTCATGTAAGTGGCTGAAAACAGGCCAAAAACGTGATTATTTAACACTTTTGAGATTTGCAAAAGGGCACAGAACCTAACAAACCCACCTAATTTAGTAGTTCCCAGGTCACAGCCCCTAGCCGAAGGGGGGGGGGGGGAGTCCCCCGGACCCCCAGGTCACAACCCCTAGCCGGGGACAAGCCCCCCCGGATCCCCTTCCCAGGTCACAAACCTTCCCAAGTCACAACCGCTACCTGGACTCCCCTTTCCTGGTCACAAACTAAAAGTAAATCTCTCTCTCTCTCTCTCTCTCTCTCTCTCTCTCTCTCTCTCTCTCTCTCTCTCTCTCTCTCTCTCTCTCTCTCTCTCTCTCTCTCTCTCTCTCTTGTCTTTGCAATCTTTACAGAAGCTTTGCAGTAGAAATGTGCTGACCTTCCCAAAAAATTAAGTCAGAATCGGACCTTTGAAGCATTACTTCGCTGTTTTTTTTTTTTTTTTTTTTTTTTATTTCCCGTGAGAAACAATAGCTTTACACTAAACGCATAGCATTTCCAGCATAATCAATTGCCAACATGAAAGAAATTACACTAAATTTTGAAATAGATTAATGTACTTCACTTAATTTACCTCTAGGAGATGTCCTCGTGTGATGGTGGTTGAGTTGAAACTGAAGCCTGGCGAAGGTGATAATTAAATGGATGTTGTAGAACAACATCCGGGAACTTAGGAAGAAATACTTGTAGGCTGTTAACTGGTTTAAAAAAACACGCACTGACAGATGCGCCACCGTAAATGGCCAGAAAGCTCCCCTAACTATGGGAAAAAACGCATACCCAATAAATCCGGATGTAAACAATGGACTTAGAGTGAAAAACATACTTCACATTTTAAAAGACAGATACGTGAGTTATTATGCCTCAGTCCCTATTAAACATATAGATGAAAATACCAAACTAGCCATTGTTGTTGTTGTTGGGGTATTAAAGCCAACACTTGTTGTTGGCACGGGCCTTTCCCTTGGTTGGCCCGTAGAAGCAGCACTCGTCCATTTCTTATAGCGAATTCCAGTTTCGCTAGAAATTATAGTATCATATATTAAGCCTAAGGAGTACTTGTACGCTATTAATTGGTTTAAAAAACAGCTGACAGATACGTCATTATAAATGAACAGAAAGCTCCCTTAACCATAGGAAAAAATGCATGTGCTCAGATATAAACAATGGACTTGGAGTGAAAAACATGCTTCACATTTTAAAAGACAGATACGTAAGTTATTATGCCTCAGTCCCTATATAAACATATAGAGAAAAATACCAAACTAGCCAGCACCCGTCCATTTCATATAGCGAATTCCAGTTTCGCTCTGAATTAGTGTCATATATTGACCGGGAGAAGTACTTTTAAGCTGTTAATTGGTTTAAAAAAAAAACAACCACCTGACAGATACGTCTTTGTAAATGCACAGAAAGCTCCCCAAACCATGGGAAAAAAACGTATGCGCAATAACAGCGTTGCCAAGCTGGCGGGAGTCCCGCTAGTTCTGGCGGAATCAAAATTTGATTTGCGGGTTTTAAACCATGGCTGCGGCTAGCGGGAAATCGAGCGGGATTTCAAAATAGTTCATTCACGAGGTCTTCTCACACGTAGATTAATGAGGATATGGGGGTTTGGGGAGGGGAGATAATCCTTGACGTCAGCATAGCCAATGCGTCAGAGTCTCCCTTGTCAACATTCATACAAATATAGGATTTTTTTATTTTTATTTCTTTGTGATTAATAACAAATCAAGAGCCACTTTATTATCTTAGGAAAATAAAATTACTCACAGTGGAAACAGTTCTGTATCTTGCGCATAAAAAATTGATCTAATTACATTTATTTACAAGAATAAAGGAATAATATTTAAAAACCTTAATTTTCACATTTTCACCACTTCCATGATAAACATGGTTTTGCTCGTCTTATATCTTTCGTCTTACAAGTGAATAATTAAGAAACCAACTTCAACATCTTACTTACAGCTTTCCGAGATGAGCTAATGTTTCTATTCAGAATTCGAATGCTAACAAAAGTACGATAACGTAAAAAATACTTAATAACCTCCTGAGGTAATGAAATATGCTCGTATATCATTTCAGCTAATGAAGTTATGACGTTTCCCTTTTATTTCAAAGATTTTTCGCCATGAAAACAAACAAAATTTTGTTTTTCATTGATTTTAGATTTTCGAAAAATTCTTCGTTGGGTTTCATCAGTTTTCTGTTATCCCTACTTACAACACGAATCCGTGTATCATCCCCTTTAGTTGCTCTATTGCCTAAAAATTCATACTGAGGAAACTTCCGAGCTATAAACCCTCCCACATATTGTAATCCTCCTCCTTCCAGCTATAAACCCTCCCACATATTGTAATCCTCCTTCTTCCAGCTATAAACCCTCCCACATATTGTAATCCTCCTTCTTCCAGCTATAAACCCTCCCACATATTGTAATCCTCCTTCTTCCAGCTATAAACCCTCCCACATATTGTAATCCTCCTCCTTCCAGCTATAAACCCTCCCACATATTGTAATCCTCCTTCTTCCAGCTATAAACCCTCCCACATATTGTAATCCTCCTTCTTCCAGCTATAAACCCTCCCACATATTGTAATCCTCCTTCTTCCAGCTATAAACCCTCCCACATATTGTAATCCTCCTCCTTCCAGCTATAAACCCTCCCACATATTGTAATCCTCCTTCTTCCAGCTATAAACCCTCCCACATATTGTAATCCTCCTTCTTCCAGCTATAAACCCTCCCGCATATTGTAATCCTCCTTCTTCCAGCTATAAACCCTCCCACATATTGTAATCCTCCTTCTTCCAGCTATAACCCTTCCCACATATTGTAATCCTCCTCCTTCCAGCTATAAACCCTCCCACATATTGTAATCCTCCTTCTTCCAGCTATAACCCCTCCCACATATTGTAATCCTCCTCCTTCCAGCTATAAACCCTCCCACATATTGTAATCCTCCTTCTTCCAGCTATAACCCCTCCCACATATTGTAATCCTCCTCCTTCCAGCTATAAACCCTCCCACATATTGTAATCCTCCTTCTTCCGTGGCATCTTCTAATAAACCTTTCTCATATTCCAGATTAGCATCAATGCAATTTTCAAATTCATTTACTTGCAAGCAAAAGAACATAGCAGACAAACTTAATTCTTTCTGAAGATATTTTTTTTTTCATTTTCAATTACTGTATTTTCTTTGGAAAGAAAATGAGCAAATTCGTTTGAAGTTGCATTCACACCTTCACACCTTTGAATGTTAGATTTGGAAGTTGGAACCTAGGAGAGTTGCTTCCTTTCCTATGGGCTCTGAGCTGGCGTTTCAAAGCAACAGGAGAGGCAAGGTCTATAGACCTTGAGGAGAGGGGGTGCTGATAACATGCACCCGTCTATCGTATGCAAACCAAAGAAGTACTCTAATCCATCTCGATTTAATCTGTTTGTCTAATAATTCGTACATCAAATTCCTTTCATAGATATCCGCTTCAAAGTGCCGGCTACATATCAGGGCATTCTCAACATTTATGTGATCTCCCCGTGTGCAGAGGTGCACCCATTTTTTCCTATAGTCCATTTCTTTTAGCGATGCAGATTTGCACCGACTCGCAGGGGTGCCCTTTTAGCTCGGAAAATTTTCCTGATCGCTGATTGGTTAGAATTATCTCGTCCAACCAATCAGCGATCAGGAAACTTTTCCGAGCTAAAAGGGCACCGCTGCGAGTCTGTGCAAATCTGCATCGCTAAAAGAAATTGACTATAGTTTCACTGTCCTTTGGGAATGAATGAAATATAAGATCTGAATTTTTCGTCCTGGTTGAGAAGCATCCAAACACAGCAGTTATTGGGCATGATGTTGATTGAATATTGTTGTTAAAATTTTCACAACCACTTTCAAGAATTAGATCGACGACCAAGACAATTCCCTGACCTGTTTACTTTGTTTAACTGCAAGTAGCACTCGTCCGTTTGGAGGTGGTGACGTCACGAAATCCACCTGCGCAGAAATGTCAATTTTTGGACCAGGGATGAGGAGACCTCGTATTCTATAGACATTCATATTGCAGCAATTTTTTTTTTACGACTGTTTATGGACTTATCATAATTCATGAAATTTTAGGATTTAAATGGTTTCAAGATAATTTTATTTCCCCACCCCCCCCCAAAAAAAAAATATAGAGGAATACAAGGAGTATAATCAGAACTTGGGAGGGTAAAATAAATGGGCTCCAATACCAGGTCATGGCCCCTTTACCAGCATGTTATGCACCACAGAAATATCAGAAATATCGCCGTGAACTCTCTCTCTCTCTTTCAAGTGTTAAATGTGAATACTGACGTGAGCAAAACCAATTAAACCAAAACACTTTATTATTATTATTATTATTAAATGCTAAGCTACAACCCTAGTTGGAAAAGCAGGTTGCTATAAGCCCAGGGGCCCCAACAGGGAAAATAGCTCAGTGAGGAAAGGAAACAAGGAAAAATAAAATATTTTAAGAATAGTAACAACATTTAAATAAATATTTCCTATATAAACAATCAAAACTTCAACAAAACAAGAGAAAGAAAAACTAGATACAATAGTGTGCCTGAGTGTACCCTCAAGCGAGAGAACTCTAACCCAAGATAGTGGAAGACCATGGTACAGAGGCTATAGCACTACCCAAGACTAGAGAACAATGGTTTGATTTTGGAGTGTCCTTCTCCTAGAAGAGCTGCTTACCATAGTTCTATTAAAAGAAGTAAACAACCTTGGTTACCCTCATGAAAGATACATATGTTTACACTTTAAAAAGGTATATTTAAATCAGGACCCATTTAGAACAGGTCTGCCAGGCTGAGGATTAAGGATGAATCACCGTGGGTCACTTACGTCACCTGATCCATGGTCGTGCTCAGGTCCTACTAATCTTCTTAGGATCTGCTACCTTTCTGACCTTGTAGATAAAATAATGGATCCTTAAGAAAACAAAATATCATTAAAAAACCCATGTGCTGAGAGAGATATATATGTTTTCACAGATGTTTTTCGTCTGATCAAATTAGAAATGATTTTATTGATTATTTATTTGAAATATTGGAGTTATATTTCAGTTGGAAGTATCAGAGAACTGGTCAGTTATGTTAGGTCTGAGTATGGTTTGGCATATAAGGTGAATGAATAAATTGTTAATTTATTCTCATCATTTATTCATTTCCTTCTTTCATTTCCTTACTGGGCTATTTTTCCCCATTGGAGCCCTTGGGCTTATAGCATCTTGCTTTTCCAACTAGGGTTGTAGCTTGGCTAGTAATAATAATAATAATAATAATAATAATAATAATAATAATAAATGCATTTAACTGTTAGTGGACAACAAAGGCAACGTGTAAAATATGCCATACAACTACTACCTAAGTCACGCTCAAATGCCTTAAAATTTCTAGGAGAGAAGAATTTGTTAAAGTCAAACAACTGGAGGGAAACTTCTAATTTCATATCTTATGGAGATATACCCTTGAGGAATGCATTTTGGCATAGATATTGAGAAACAAACTGGGGTTCTAAATGAAATAGTGGTACTGATGAGTTCAATGAGGGTAAAATCTCCCAAAGCAAGAAGTTTACGCAAGTTTCAAAAAGGAGTAATTCTAACAAGCAAGTCAACAATAGGTCTATCCAATATGTTGAAAGATATGTGTAATATATTATATATTACTTGATTAAAACACATGACCTACAGGTTATTGTGGAAGTAAGAGAAGTGTGAGAACTGCCATAGTCATATTCTAAGCAGGATGCGATTGCCAAACCTCAGCAATGTAACATTTTTCATGAAGAGTAAACACAAACCAAGTCCCGTGAGAAAGAAGTTGTCTGTGAGAACGGAACAAGCATCTTCCGGTATAAATGTTGTGTTTACATTAATTCCATAAATGCTGAGATACCTATGTAAACTTTAGTATGAAATTGGATATTTGTATCAGTTCACTTTACGATGTCATACGGAATGGTCATCCGACCAAACCCACTATACTCCTGTGATGGAGATGTTAACACTGTTCTTAAAGAATAAACCATTTTAAAGTTAACTTACTTAGACTTTACTTGAAGATGTAACATACCAACTCTAATCTATACCACATTAAAGATGACATTTGAAGAGAACCCAAATGTGTGTTAACTACAGTAGCACATTAATATATGCACGACCTGCATTACAGAAAGACACAGAAATTAAATCAAGACTGCATTGTGCATTTGGTTGGGTGCCTAAGATAAATGAATGGGCCCTACGATCATTCAACCCCAATAGAATTCAAATATAGACTTAGGACATTGTTATTAAGTAAGGACGTGAGACTGATTAGTGAAAAAAACAAATACTGAGCCACAGTGCAGTAAACAAGATTCAATGACCATTCAGTCAAAAGTTGATAAACATATTTTGCGCCTAGACATTATAATAAACTGCCAACTGAAATGAAGGACCTAAAGGGAGCAACTGAATTTAAGAAGAAACTAAAGACATTACTTTTCACAAGATCATATGATTTGGAAGATGCTACAATCAAAGAATTGTATAAGTTATAATGAAAATGTTTCGTTAGATGATTAATATGGACCCCGCCCGAGAAGTAGTTCACTCGACTTCAGTGGAGGGTTGGATTTAAACTCAAAACAAGTAAACAAGTAAGCTATGATAAGCAGCTCTTCTAGGAGAAGGACACTCCAAAATTAAACCATTGTTCTCTAGTCTTGGGCAGTGCCATAGCCTCTGTACCATGGTCTTCCATTGTCTTGGGTTAGAGTTCTCTTGCTTGAGGGTACACTCGGGCACACTATTCAACCTAATTTCTCTTCCTCTTGTTTTGTTAAAT
>NC_090744.1:19593962-19645458 GCF_036898095.1 Palaemon carinicauda
AAATCCCATTCCAGTCTGCTTGGGATTTCATATAAATTTTACAAGAGTATGATACATCAGGGACAGGCTGCTCAGTCTTCACTACTAATGAAATCAAGGCATGATCAGATGTCCGACTGGAGAACCAACCTTACTAGTTATAACGCCAGGGGAGTCAGTGTATACGAGGTCCAAGCAATTACCAGACCTGTGAGTAGCTTCATCTATGATTTGCTCACAGCCTGATTCAGAGGCAAAGTCTAAAGCTCTTAAGCCATGGCAATCAGTAGGAGAGATAGAACTTAACCACTCCCTATAGTGAGCATTAAAATCCCCAACAAAGACAAAAGAAGCCTTTCTATCATCTTCTTGTATCTTAGCCATAATGGTAAGAAGACAATCGAAGATAGAATCATCCATGTCTGGATTCCGGTAGATCGAACACAAATAAAAGTTGTTATGCCTGCCACAAACTTTTATTACCTGAATCTCATGATATCCACATTGATAGCAGGACTTATGAGAAGCAGGGTACTCAGTCCTAATATATACAGCCATTCCCCTGGCCCTAGGGATGGCATCACGTTTCAACATTATTGGCTTCTTAAAACCAGTTACTGTATAAGGAGCTCAGATGAGTGCCTCATATTAGAAACCAGAGTTTCTGAGCACAAAAGAATATCATACTGTCTGGACACACCTGTAAGATCTTGAATATTTGCATGAAGACCACGAATATTGCAATACAGAAGACGACATTGACAAAATCTAGGACGTACTGGTCCCGGATTTCGCTCAATGTCTCCAGACAGCATAAGAATTAATAGAAATAAAAAAGAGACATCATACTTAAAAACTAGTTTAATAAGAATTATAACAAAAATAATATGTACAGAATTATAAATAAAGTGATTGATGATACCCATAGACTATAGTAAAAAGTCGGAAAAGTCATTAAGTGACTTATATGGTGGGAGTTTCACAATGCAGTATTTAATAGTATTTTCATCTGCTAACTATTGGCGAAGAACTCTCTTTGCACACTGTACCATCTACCTATTTATCACAAAGACACACTGCTTTATAGGATAGTCCTTTTTGTTCAAATAGCTCCCACCAGGGTCATCCTCGATTCTTTTTTCGGCAAATTAAGAGTTCCCTTGCTTGAGGGTACACTCGGGCACACTATTCTATCTAATTTCTCTTCCTCTAGTTTTGTTAAAAGGTTTTATAGTTTATATAGGAAATATTTATTTTGATGTTATTGTTCTTAGAATATTTTATTTTTTGTTGTTTCCTTTCCTCACTGGGCTATTTCCCCTGTTGGAGCCCCTTGGCTTATAGCATCCTGCTTTTCCAACGAGGGTTGTAGCTTAGCAAGTAATAATAATGATAATAATAATGATAATAAAAATGGCTTAACTACATTTTACTTTAAAATTTCTTACATTCTTACCTTTCATTTTCCGAATATACGGTATTTTTATTATTGTTTTTGCATTAACAGTACGATGACTTGAGGAAAGGAATGGACAAGCATCCGGAGTTGACCTTCTTGGAAATGCAAACAGGAAACGAGTACCTGGGCCGCATTATAATCCGCCTCTCCCATCCTGACCTGACGAAGGCCCGACAGTTTTCCCTCCTGTGCACCGGCGAGACGTGCCCGTCCTACGCCAACACCAACACCCTGAGGGTGTGCAACAAGGGGGACGAAAGGGCGGAGTTCGCCGTCTTCGGCGACTACGAGGAAAACGATGGTTCCGGCGGGAAGGGCATCAATCCCGACGTTGATTGGAAAGACGAAGATCACAAGGAGGAGTACGTGAAGCCCTGGGTGGAGGGGTTGGTCTGGGGCCTGACGACGGAGGACACGGCGGCCATGTTCGGCATCTTCTTCAGGAATAACCCGGGCGCGTACATGCCCGGCTGCTTCGGGAAGGTCGAGAAGGGCTTGGAGATACTGACGAATGTGATTGACAAAGGGATCGACATCAGGAGATGTCAGATTGTCGATTGTGGTGTTGTCTTTTCATTGAAGGATGATGTCGAGTAGTTTAATTTTCTTTTGAATTTAAGTAGATCCCCCCCCCCCACAGTGACAGTTGTGTTGTGCCATAATGTTGCCGATGTGAAATTGAAAATTTGGTTTCAGGAAAAGGCAAATAAGTTTAAAGTTCAATTTATATTTTTAGTATAAAATTTGGTTTAGGTGGAAAAAAGGGAATTTAAGTTTACACTTATAATCTTTTTTTTTATAATTTGGTTTAAGAAAAAGAAAATTAATTTAAAGTTAAGAAGTTATAGTTTTTCTTTTCGAATTTGGTTTTAGAAAAATGCAAATTATGGTTTCAGAAAGGCAGATGGTTTTAAAGTAAATTTTTTTTTTTTCATGTTCATTCCAAGTCATATGAATACCTTGTCAGCTTATTTTAAGTAACGATACTTATCATTTATGTAGGAAGTGAGTGATTCTATTTGAATAAATAAAAATGCAATTTATAAAGTAACTATTATTATTATTATTATTATTATTATTATTATTATTATTATTATTATTATTATTATTATTATTATTATTACGCTATAAACCAAGTGGGAAAAGGAGAATGCTATTAGCCCGGGGGCCCCAACAGGGAAAATAGCATAGTGAGGAAAGGAAACAAAGAAAAATAAAATATTCTAAGGACAGTAACAACGTTAAAATAAATAATTCCTATATAAACTATAAATACTTTATCAAAACAAGAAAAAGAGAAATTAGATAGAATAGTATGCCCAAGTGTACCCTCAAGCAAGAGAACTCTAACCCAAGGCAGAGGAAGACCATGGTACAGAGGCTATGGCACTAAGGTAGTTATTGTGCAATGAGTGAATTCTATTTTTCATATCAATATGGAATTTCTAAAATAATTCCTTATTTTGTTCAAAGAAAAACATTTTAGAAGATGCTGAAATGCTCATGTGGGTTAATATAATGCCATATATGATAACAATGTAATGTTTAGGCTACACAATGTTATTTGTTTATAATAAAATACAATATATTTTCTAAACAATCAAGTAAGGTAACTGCTATATTGTTTTTATTTGATTTCCTACAGCATGACCGAAATGTATTTTCAACATGATTATTATTGGATATAAGAATCATGTTTAAAAGTATTTTCTCAGATCAGTATGTTTCTAACTTGAAAACATATTTAGAAGAATAATAAAATTGCAATTTGTTTTTTATATTATAAGAGATATAATGTATATGCAAAAGTGTAAATTATAATTTGTAAATGAGTATTTCTTGATAGAAGAAAGAAATAAAATGTAATTGTATTTTCATAATAAAAGATAGAAAAAAAAAATGTATTTTTTATCAGCGGGCGTGGTCAGTCCCTGGGTGGGTGACCATAACTGATGCTTAAACTCTAACGGGCAGCATTGGTTGTAATCTAACAACCTCCTAAATAGAACGAGAGAGTGGGAAGTGGCAACATACCATAGGAATGGGATGCGAGCAGAAATGAACTGCAATATTGACCCTTAAATCTTGACTATATTCCGATGTTGCTCTTAAATCTCCTGATTATGGCCCTTAAATCTTCTGACTATAGACCTATGCTGCTCTTAAATCTGACTATAGGTCTATGTTTCTCTTATATCTCCTGACTGAAAGCCTATATTGCTTTTAAATCTGACTATAGACCTATGTTTCTCTTAAATCTTGACTATTGGCCTATGTTGATCTTAAATCTCCTGACTGTAGGCCCATATTGCTCCTAAATCTCCTGATTATAGACCTAAGTTGCTCTTAAATCTCCTACTATAGGCTATGTTGCTCTTAAATCTCCTGACTATAGGCCTCATTTAATCTTAAATCACCTGACTATAGGCTTATATTGCTCTTAAATCTCCTGACTATAAGTATATGCTGTTCTTAAATCTCCTGCCTAAAGGTCTATACTGTTCTTACATCTCCTGAGTATAGGCCTATGTTGCTCTTAAATCTCCTGACTATAGGATATGTTGTTCTTAAATCTCCTGGCAATAGGCTATGTTGCTTTCAAATCTCCTGACTATAAGTCTATGCTTTTAAATATCCTGACTATAGGCCTATATTACTCTTACATTTCCTGACTAGGCCTATATTAAATCTCCTGACTATAGGCCTATATTGCTCTTAAATCTCCTGACTACAGGCTATGTTGCTCTTAAATCACCTGACTATAGGCCTATATTTGCTCTTAAATCTCCTGACTATAGGCTATGTTGCTCATAAATCTCCCGACTATAAGCCTATATTGCTCTTAAATCTCCTGACTATAGGCTATGTTGCTCTTTAATCTCCTGACTATAGGGTATGTTGCTCTTAAATCTCCTGACTATAGGCCTATATTGCTCTTAAATCTCCTGACTATAGGCCTATATTGCTCTTAAATCTCCTGACTATAGGCCAATATTACTCCTAAAGTTCCTGACTAGGCCTATATTCTTAAATCTCCTGAATATAGGCCTGTATGGCTCGCAGGAATTTTTATTGACAAAAAATTCTAATCATCAGGAAATCTTTTCGTTTTTATCAAAATTCTTTTAGATAAGTTTCCGTTGTGCTCAGAAGATTCAGTTCGTACGGAAGTAACTTATATCGAAAGGCTTTCCAGTGACGTCACTAATATAACCACAATATAAATATGGCAGACGCAACGTTTATTATTTTTATTTTTTTTGAAGTTAGCAAAATGTCCCGCTTTGTTAACGTTAGTCCCACTTTTATGTTCAACAAAATCAAAACTTTCCCCATTTTAGTGTAATACTGATATTTTGTTTAATTTTGCCATTTCATTATCTGGTAACTTCTATCGTCTTCTCCGACTGCTACGATACACTATGAAGTGAATGAAAAGATTACAGACTGTAAAGTGTATAAAGTGCAGCTCTTTGCAGCTGCTATTGTCTAGGTTGAAGAAATGGCGGAGCAAGTCACAGAAGATACGATGGTAGTGTGTGTGTGTGTGTGTGTGTATATATATATATATATATATATATATATATATATATATATATATATATATATATATATATATATATATATATATTTATATATATATATATATATATATATATATATATATATATATATATATATATGTGAAGAATTTTCTTCACTCTTCTTCTTTCAATCGTATTTTTAGCTCTCTTCTACTAATACTATAGCTACCCCTTAAACATTCTCTCCTACATCTAGTTTTCTTTAACTAAACATAGGGAGAACTAACTTAAACTTGTTGACAGTGGCGCACGCCATGCTCGTGACGTCACAGCGTAGATACGCACGTTAGAGGGCCTTAGTGTAACCACGGCGTATGTTGGTTCTTTCCTTAAGCTACGTGGGTCGAGATTAAATTCCTAAATTGCATTTTTATATAAATTCCAATACTGCTGAATTAATGCATCTTATATTTCTCAATACCAATTAAGGTTTGTTAATTTTAAGATGTATGCCCATCGTACCAGTCCATTGCTAATTAATCATTTTAAATATTAATTTTTAGCAAGCCAGAATAGGTAGGATTATTGTATATATAACCTCCCTCAGAGCAGCAAGATTTATCTGAGTATTTAGTACAAAATCCTGCCTCCTCTGCACTCCTTTCAACAATATATTGCCCTGTCCTTAAGTCCCAATATGGCAACCCCAATGGATTACCGTGCGCATCATGACTGTCACTTGTTTGGCAAGGTGAAGCCAGGTGATCTCTTCGACCGTAGTGTCGACCACATTCTACGAGGAGCTGCCCTGGCCTGCTGACCTGCCTGGTCATTGAACCCGGCCAATTCTGGCTCACCCCACTCTCTCTTCCAAAACGTGTCTCACCAACGAGTCCTGTTGCTGCCGGTCGGAGAGATTGAGAAGAGGTCCCTGGTGTACCTAGTTGCAGCCACAGTGAGAATTCTTGGGGTGAGCCAGGCAAGAGTGCAGCGTGCCAATTAGTGCAACAACCAGGTCAACAGCTATCTCGGGCATAGGACTAAACTTCAAAGGAGTGCAGGTACTACAACAATGGCCATTTAGTTTTCCCCCATTTTTTATTAGCTTAGACTAATTTTAACTTTATAGGGTACCTGGCTAATTACACTATTCGGACTGTGTGCGGTGGGATTGTGTGTAAATATTTTTTCGTTATCATTTTGGTTTGAGACTAGCATAGTCTCTGGGTCACGTGGGCCACGTGCCAGACCCCATTTTGATTTTGATTGTTGCAGACCACGTGTCTAACCCATCATTTTCATTATTTGAATTGCATCTCTTTTTATTCCATTTTTGTGTTGTTAAGAAGTCCGTTTCTTTCATGTAAATTTGTGAAATAAATCAATATTAGGTTAATTAAACCTCTTTAGTATTTTTGCTCCCTCATTTGTTTTAATGTGTGAAATGAATAGTTAATCACGGGACAAAGTACCCAGTATTTAAAGAGAAAACCTAAGTAAGTCTATAGGTGGTAACAGCGAGGAACTTTGCATTAATATATTTGCTTCGAAGGTAAAGATCCTTATCTTTAAACTTTTAAACTACTTTACATCACTGCTCCCATTTTTAGATTTTGTCTTAATTACATTAACGTAAAATAACTGTCCAGCATTTCATTGGGGTAGCTGGGACGGAGCCGGAACAGAGCCTGAGAATGAAATGACTATAGACCTGACAAAGCTAGAGTAGGCCATAAATTATTTCAAATCGTGTGGAGTGCTTAGGCCTCTGGACAGTAAAATTTCCCCCCTTTGTATTTAAAGAGTGTGGTTAGTGAATTGTGACAGTAAAGTATTAGCAGGGTGTTTGTGCCCCGAGAGTAAGTGCTCCTATCCTCCCCTGTTGAACTTTGTGTAACTGTTATAAGGAGACTTTCCCGGACTAAGTTCCCACTCAGAACGCAACCATTAAAAAATTCTCCACACGAGTGGTCCTTCGAACCGGATCTTTTACCTTTGACTTGTGAAGCATTAACGTAATTAATCAGCTTGATTAAGCATATAGTAACTCGCTATATCACTTACCCACACGCACACAGCCAGTTTGTCGAATGTGTAATGCCCAGACTTTAATTGGGAAGAGAAATTTGTAATCAACATGATCTTTTTGTATCGACCACGTGTTTAAGGAAAGAGCTACGTAACCAGGTTAATTTGTTGCTTGAATGTTCTCTACAGAAAGACTAGAATTTGTCGTAGGAACTTCACTTTATCTCGGATCCGTTCACCCACGTGTGGCGGAATCCTCTTATACCAGAAAGTTCTAAGCTACTTGAACTAAGGTTTTTGTTGTTCAGACGCCCGTGTTTACTGCTCAGCTAGAGCGCCGGTGTACTCGTCCTGTCAACTAATTTTGCTAGCTAAGCATCTAATTTGTAACATTTTGTACCTTGGTCTACCTTCCTTTGTGTCGTTTACCTTCCCTAACCAACCTTAATTTTTCTAACTAATGTTCCCGTATACCTAGCACGTGTCCTTGTCCTACAGAGCGAATTGGCGCAACATAATTTTAAGTGTTCTTACAAGTAACGTAGAAACTTAATTTCACCAAGTCCGTTTCATTCCACGTGTTTGTTCCGAGATGGCGGATCTTGTTTACAGCCCAAACTAAGGGTGCGTAATTGTTTGCTACCGTAAGTAAATTACTGCGTGTAGTTAATTTAATTTCCTTTAGCGAGGAGATTTTGTTTTGTCCTTTAGCGAGGATATTTTTGTTTTACCTCCACGTGAGGGAAATTTTATATTTGTTTAGCCTCCACGAGAGTGCACTTTAAAGTCTTTGCCTTGTGCGCCTATTTACATTTTGAATAGATCAGTGGCTGCCTTAGTGCGCCCGTAATTGTGAAATCGTCACAACAGTGTCAGCCTCGACCTGTTATTATAACTTTTAACTTTAATATTTGCATTCATAAGCCATGTGCTTTCTAATATGTTCTACTTTAAAGTAAATTGATTAGTCATTATCGCCACGTGCGTAAATAATTCATTTTTAGCAAAGTCTAAAGTCACGTGACCTGGGCATCGTCTGCTTTGTTGGACCCGGTCACTTTGAATTTTAAAGTAATTTCATGATTTGTATGTTTTTGTCCATTTAACTTGTTCCCCCATCATGAGTAAATTTAAATATTCATTTATCACACGTGCAAATTTGTAACGTTTCATTTTCACGTTCCTTTGAAAATTCAGTTACCCTTTGTTTGCTTTTACGAATCCGTTCATCAAAACGTGGTCATTCCAAGATGGCGGACTTCACTAGTAACGTAAACATCCCTCCAACGCCTAAGGCGGAAACGCTTAGCCCCGAGGAGATTAACGCTAGGCTTAAGGAACAGGAGTTGACGTTCACCTTTGTGTGTGAGGACGCAGACCTAGCACTTCATGCTCTCGCTTCAGTAGATTTTCCCAACATGGGTCCTGAAGCCGTGGGTCATTTTAAAACTGAAATTAGTAAAGTAAGAGATGAACTTTTTAATTACAAGAATTTTTGGAGACGTCATTACGACCATCCCATTGTTAAATTAAATTATCCCGTACTTGCTGCCTGGTCGAGTAAAATTGAGATTGCTTTTAATAGCCTCATGGCTCATCCTAATTTAATAATTAAAGCTAATCAGTCTAATTCCTTTTCTAGGGTGACACCTTCAGTGACACGTCCTGTTGTAAACGCTATTAATAGTCCCCTAATTGTTACTTCTAATATATCAGCAGTCAAGCACAATTTTGTCTCAATTCCTCAACCTGTAAAACCATCACATTTCAATACTATGTTGCCAACACGGCATACGATTAGTGAATTTGTGTCAGTCACACGTGCTCCGTCCTCATCTCCAAACCTTCAGCCACCAGCGTATGATCGCCCTCATCCCCCTTTGTCTTTGCCGCCGGTGACAGTCCGTCCCGGAGGAAATACCGTTCATTGTCTTGTCATGGACCCCCCTCGTGGTAGCTCAAATACCCCACAACTTAACCGTGTGCGTGATGGCCAGCAGAGGCCTGTACCGGTAAATTCAATGATTAAAACTGTACCATCCAATGGACCAGTGCTCGCTTTGCCTGACTGTCCTATCTTTAAGCCCGTAACTTCCGCTCTAACCCGTGTTGACGCTAAAACATCCCCGTTAGGATTTGAAACCCGCCCTCAGAAAGAGCCGCGTGATCACAAGGTTAAGACCTTAGCAGTCAGAAATGAACCTTGTGCACTGACGGCGGATTTAGTGAAGGTCACACAGGTAGACCTAGCACCGGAGCTTAGAGCCTGTTTACAAATCAATTTACTTAAGGATAACGGTACATTGAACGTTATTTATTATTTTCATTCAGTCATTTATGACGTCACATTAAACTTTTATTATTTTTGCCAAGTCATACAGCAGCATTTTCCAGGTCAATCCCATGCTTTAACTTCGAAACGTAAATGTAGCTTTTGCCTTGACAACTTGTCATGTTTCTATAATCCCCCTGATATCCTTCAGCTCGTGCTGAATATAAGCTTAGCTTTAAATGTTCACCTTGCAAACATTTCCCTTGAAAATGACATCCAAGACCTTAGTTGTCAGAAATACGATGTCCCCAAGGACCTAGTTTGTCTCATTTTATCATTCAGGCTAGTGTCAAATAACTTTTCACCTTTTAAAGCCGAGAAGGAGGTAACTTTTCTCCTTTTGTCAGGCGACAAATTCAAAGCTTTCATCATGCCAGTCACTTTATATGTAAAGACATTTCATGTAAAACGTTGGGTGTCAGACCGGGATTGGGATTCACCCCCATAATTTTTAATTTGTCATTTGGCCTGACTTGTTGCTGAACTCGACCGTTATTGGCTTTCGTTTTGTTTGCTCTATCCGTACCCCTAGGGTGGGAAGAATTGAGTGTTTTTAATCCTTTAATTACTATTGCATCGTACGTTTCAAGTTAACACTGATCACTTACTTATATTAACGCTTCCGTGAAACATTGCCTGCGTGGTTCAATTTTCCCCAAATTCACGTGAAAGCATAACTTTTGATTCAATTGATTTCAATTAACGTTAAAGGCGTTTTGTTAACTTTAAACGGACGATGATGTGAAGAACAACTTCACTCATCATTCAGCCAGTAACCTTATCTCGCTCATACTAACAAGTAGTTGAATCACATTTGCCGGAACTAACCCCTCTCCCTTTTTCCTCCCCTTTATCCCCAGGGTGTGAAGAATTTTCTTCACTCTTCTTCTTTCAATCGTATTTTTAGCTCTCTTCTACTAATACTATAGCTACCCCTTAAACATTCTCTCCTACATCTAGTTTTCTTTAACTAAACATAGGGAGAACTAACTTAAACTTGTTGACAGTGGCGCACGCCATGCTCGTGACGTCACAGCGTAGATACGCACGTTAGAGGGCCTTAGTGTAACCACGGCGTATGTTGGTTCTTTCCTTAAGCTACGTGGGTCGAGATTAAATTCCTAAATTGCATTTTTATATAAATTCCAATACTGCTGAATTAATGCATCTTATATTTCTCAATACCAATTAAGGTTTGTTAATTTTAAGATGTATGCCCATCGTACCAGTCCATTGCTAATTAATCATTTTAAATATTAATTTTTAGCAAGCCAGAATAGGTAGGATTATTGTATATATAACCTCCCTCAGAGCAGCAAGATTTATCTGAGTATTTAGTACAAAATCCTGCCTCCTCTGCACTCCTTTCAACAATATATTGCCCTGTCCTTAAGTCCCAATATGGCAACCCCAATGGATTACCGTGCGCATCATGACTGTCACTTGTTTGGCAAGGTGAAGCCAGGTGATCTCTTCGACCGTAGTGTCGACCACATTCTACGAGGAGCTGCCCTGGCCTGCTGACCTGCCTGGTCATTGAACCCGGCCAATTCTGGCTCACCCCACTCTCTCTTCCAAAACGTGTCTCACCAACGAGTCCTGTTGCTGCCGGTCGGAGAGATTGAGAAGAGGTCCCTGGTGTACCTAGTTGCAGCCACAGTGAGAATTCTTGGGGTGAGCCAGGCAAGAGTGCAGCGTGCCAATTAGTGCAACAACCAGGTCAACAGCTATCTCGGGCATAGGACTAAACTTCAAAGGAGTGCAGGTACTACAACAATGGCCATTTAGTTTTCCCCCATTTTTTATTAGCTTAGACTAATTTTAACTTTATAGGGTACCTGGCTAATTACACTATTCGGACTGTGTGCGGTGGGATTGTGTGTAAATATTTTTTCGTTATCATTTTGGTTTGAGACTAGCATAGTCTCTGGGTCACGTGGGCCACGTGCCAGACCCCATTTTGATTTTGATTGTTGCAGACCACGTGTCTAACCCATCATTTTCATTATTTGAATTGCATCTCTTTTTATTCCATTTTTGTGTTGTTAAGAAGTCCGTTTCTTTCATGTAAATTTGTGAAATAAATCAATATTAGGTTAATTAAACCTCTTTAGTATTTTTGCTCCCTCATTTGTTTTAATGTGTGAAATGAATAGTTAATCACGGGACAAAGTACCCAGTATTTAAAGAGAAAACCTAAGTAAGTCTATAGGTGGTAACAGCGAGGAACTTTGCATTAATATATTTGCTTCGAAGGTAAAGATCCTTATCTTTAAACTTTTAAACTACTTTACATCACTGCTCCCATTTTTAGATTTTGTCTTAATTACATTAACGTAAAATAACTGTCCAGCATTTCATTGGGGTAGCTGGGACGGAGCCGGAACAGAGCCTGAGAATGAAATGACTATAGACCTGACAAAGCTAGAGTAGGCCATAAATTATTTCAAATCGTGTGGAGTGCTTAGGCCTCTGGACAGTAAAATTTCCCCCCTTTGTATTTAAAGAGTGTGGTTAGTGAATTGTGACAGTAAAGTATTAGCAGGGTGTTTGTGCCCCGAGAGTAAGTGCTCCTATCCTCCCCTGTTGAACTTTGTGTAACTGTTATAAGGAGACTTTCCCGGACTAAGTTCCCACTCAGAACGCAACCATTAAAAAATTCTCCACAATATATATTTATATATATATATATATATATATATATATATATATATATATATATATATATATATATATATATATATATATATATATATATATATGAAATGTCCCGCAAAAATCTAGTCACATTATACAAGAAACTACCGAGGTCGAGCATCGAACCCCAGTCCAGCAGATAGACAAGCATCGATGTTTCAAAATATACTAAAAAATTATGACAATAGTGTCTTATGATACCGACTCCAATTGCCAGTCGAAATTATCTACATTACACAGCTCATAATGATTTGCTTATCACAACTGGTGGGATTATATCGTTGTTAAACAACAACATGACAGTACTCATAGCCACACTCAGCAAGTAGCCCACACCTCATGAAGTGCATTCTTGAAGGAAAGTGAATTGTGTTAATTGTGTACTAAATTGTGTACTGAAAGTAAGAGGCTCCACAGATTGTAGCAGCATTAAAGAGAGACTCGTATATTCGACGTCAATAGTCCTATAGTGTAAAACATCTCGTCAATTTGCATTTCCGGTAACTTAAAAGTTTAGAAGTTGTGCATTCATTTCAAATATTATCTAAACCTTATCGTTAAACTTCGTGCAGAAAGGTTTGTGTTCAGCTATGTGCTAGCAGGGTAAGTATGTGGTAAATTTGATTCTTCTTACTGTTATTGATTAATTTCCAAAAACAACTTAGCTTCCGTTATAAGCGTAGCCTACATATTAACTTTGTCGTCACAACTAACGAGACACTTAATTTTTAAGACGATTTATTTAATATATTGTATGAACTAATCTGAATAAGATATCAACTATTTTGAATAAGATATTTCGTGGGTAATTTGTATTTCCAAGAATAAAAACTTTTTGTTTCGTTGGAATTAACGGTATGTTTTGTGGCATAAGAAAAGGCGTATTTTCGTACATCTGGCAACGGTAGTACGGTAGGAAATATTCTTCTAATTTTCAGTATTCATAATTCATATTTATCCCTCATTACAAGGAGCAAGTTGGTTCCAAAATACTCCAGAATTAGTGAGTCTTTCGTATATTGCATTTGGTAAGTAAATATTAGGGAATAAACTGGTCAACATAACCAGTTGCCGTTTAAGTTCAATAGAGTGAATCACTATCACAGTGTCGTGAATGGTGAATAAATCCGTCTATATTCTAATTGACATTCATCGTGTTAATATTAAAAACTTATTTAGAGCGATTGACATATTGAAACATTTTTAGAGAGAGAGAGAGAGAGAGAGAGAGAGAGAGAGAGAGAGAGAGAGAGAGAGAGAGAGAGAGAGAGAGAGAGAGAGAGAGACTTGATTCATAAGTGGAATTTCTTCAGAATGTCATGTTGCCTTGTCTGGCAGTATCAAAAGTGTGTGTGTGTGTGTGTCTATATATATATATATATATATATATATATATATATATATATATATATATATATATATATATATATATATATATATATATATATATATATATATATATATATATATATATATATATATATAGCTTCAGATTACAGTGGTTTGTATTTTATCGGCCATGCTGGTAAAAAATCAATTGAAACAATGAAAGCAATTTTGTGTTAGAGATGGAGAAACAATAGAGGATATCTTTGATATCTACAAAACACGATGATAAGATTATGATAGGAACCTAATGTGCTGGATTAAATTTACGTAATGATCGTTGATTTATTTCCATTGCAGTAAAAAGGGGGCATTTTCTCACCGAGTCACCGCGCTTCTCTTCGCCACAATTAAACCTCGCCTAACTTAACGAACTGTTTTGTTAGCCGTTGTCAAATGGCAGTTGCCATGGTGAGTAGAACCTACGTTTGCTTTACATTTGATCTATTTAAATTGATTTATGGAATCGGGCTGTAATAGAAAGCGCTGGGGCTTGAGAGGCCATTCAACATCAATGTGCATATATGGTAAAACTAGTTAAACCAGTGATTCTCAAACTGGGTGCCGTGGCACCCTGGGGTGACATAGACAGCGCCTAGGGTTGCCGAAAAATTGTCATGAGTTTTGTCTTGCCTATCTCGTCTTTATGAACATTTGAAAAAAAAAAAAGTTTTCAAAAGTCTTCATATAATTATCAGTGTAGGTAGGAAGTTACATGCTCAAACATTTCTCGCAAATAGAGATTGATATTTCCTTTTCTATACTTGTACAATACAACAACAACAACAATTACTACTACTAGGCTACTACTACTACTACTACTACTACTATTGCTAATAATATTAGTAATAGTAATAATAAATAATGATAATAATATAAAAACAACAGCAGTAACAACAAAAACAAAAATAGTAATAATAAAGTGTAACAGTCGACTCTGTTCATGCTCACATTTTCTTTGTTTAAACTCGTTGCCCGTCCGATACGTGTTCGGTTCTCGTCGGCTTTGTATAACCCCAGTTTTCCTCTCCCGAGTCAGTGAGGAATAATACCTCAAGACATAAGTTCTTTGCTGTTTCTGGGGTTATATTACAGTTGTTTCGAACAGTATCGTGCTTCTAACATACCCTACGATGGATAAGTTTGTCATTAAGAAGAGAAGACACGAAATTAGTGGTGAGGGTGAAGAAAGGGACAAAAGTGGGTTTGTGAGTGAAAAGGATTTGGCCATTCCAACAACAAGTAAATCAACTTCAAAAAAAGGCAAGAAAAATCGCTCCTGCTTGGATGATTATTTAAGTTTTGGATTCTTCTAGTGTGGTGATGAAGTTATTCCTATGCCTTTATGTGTTATTTGTGGTGATAAATTAGCTAATGAAGCAATGGTACCCTGTAAATTAAAGAGACATTTAACTCTGAAACATAATCATCTTGCTAACAAGCCTCGGCCCTACTTTGAAGGACTTTTAACTGAGCAAAAACGATAGAGTGCGATGCTTTCTAAGAAAGTCAAAGTTGCCGATAAAAGCATGAAACCTCATACAATAGCAGACTCTGATTCTACCTGCATGTAGTGCCATAGTAAAAACAATGTTTGGAAGTGAAGCAGAAAAAGAAGTGAGGAAAATTCCCGTTTCGGATAGTACCATTAGCAGACGGATTCATGATATGTCAGCAGACATAGAGGAAACTGTATGTACATCTGTGAAGGAAAGTGAAATGTTTGCACTTCAGGTAGATGAGTCCACAGACATTGGAGGTATGGCTCAATTACTGGTATTCGTTCGGCACATTCATGATGTTAAAATAGTGAACCAATTCTTTTGTTGTAAAGAACTTAAGGAAACTACAACAGGCAATGATATTTTCTCTACATTAAGTGAGTACTTAAAATCAGTTGGTTTGACCTGGCAATCGCGTGTTGGGATTTGTACAGATGGGGCACCTGCCATGATTGGCTCAATTAAAGGATTCGTGTCATTAGTGAAGAGAGAAAACAGCAGTTGATAACAACACATTGCTTTCTTCATCGTGAACTGCTGGTTGCAAAGACAATTAGCAATGATTTAAAATCTGTACTGGAAAAAGTTGTAAAAATGGTGAACTTTATAAAAAGTCAACCGATAAAGTCTCGTTTGTTTACTAAGCTGTGCGAAGAGCTTGAGGCAAAACATTTGAACCTTCTTCTACATAAGGAAGCACGATGGCTGTCCAGAGGGAAAGTATTGTCACGAGTATGCGAACTGAAGGAAGAGATGCTTACTTTTTTCACTCTTGAACAACAAGAGGAATTCTGTGATTTACTGGCAGATGACACTTGGTGTGCAAAATTGTCTTACTTAGCTGACATCTTTGAACTTTTAAACAAGGTAAATGCCAGAATGCAAGGAAAATCAGAAAATGTTTTATCTTCCACTGAAAATTAAAGTGCTGAAAGAAAAACTGCAACTGTGGGGTGGCAAAGTAAAAGAAGGCAATTTGGACATGTTCTTACATGTTGCAGTAGCAGCAAACAGTGGTGAGATAATACCCATTATTTCTGAGCATCTTGCAGTACTAGAAAAACAACTTCAGCACTATTTCCCAGATATATGCACTGAAAACTATGACTGGATAAGAACCCCATTTGTTGCATCTATATCTACCCAATCTCAGCTTACCCTCATGGAAGAAGAGCAGTTAGTGGAATTGCGTCATGATCGTCATCTAAAGTTATTGCACATGCAGCTGACTCTTGACGAATTCTGGGGTATCCTCATGTTGCCAAAAAAGCTCTGGTAATGTTAATCCAGTTCTCTACTTCTTACCAAGGTGAGTTGGGGTTTTCTGCTCTAGCAAACATTAAAACTAACAAAAGGGAAAGGCTGGAAACTCTTGAGGAAGAAATGAGAGTATGTTTGTCCACCATTCAACCCAATGTGAAACGGATCTGTCAGTCACATCAAGCACACACATCTCACTAAAATAGGTGTTTTTTTCTTCTTTGCTTAAGGGTGATTACCATTTTCTTTTTATTTAGTCTGCATTCATAACTCTTTACTTACTTCAAATCTTCTAATATGCTCTTTGTATTTCTATTCAAGGTGTTACAGCAACATTTTTTTTTAAATCAAATAAACAACTCTTTTTGTGCCTGTGTATATTGCTATTATTAGTCAAGCTACAACCCTAGCTGGAAATGCAGGATGCAATAACTCCAAGGGCTCCAAAAGGGAAAAATAGCCAGACAATTGAAATAAAATATTTGAAGAAAAGTAACAATATTGAAATAGGACTTTCATATATAAACTGTGAAATCTTAAAAAATAAAACAATAGAAAGAAAGATAAGATAGAACAATGTGCCCAAGTATATCCTCAAGCAAGATAAAGAACTCCAGCTGAAGACAGTGGAAGACCATGGTACAAAGGCTATGGCACTACCCAAGACTAGAGAACAATGGTTTAATTTTGGAGTGTCCCCCTGAAAGTGCTGCTTACCATAGCTAAAGAATCTCTTCTACCCTTACCAAGAGCAAAGTAGCCACTGAACAATTACAGTGCAGTAGTAAACCATTTGAACCAAAATTGTATGGTAATCTCTGTGTTATCAGGTGTACGTAGAAAGAGCAGAAAGTGGAAAGAATAGGTCATACTTCTGTGTAGGCAAAGAAAAAATGAGCTGTAACCAGAGAGAGGGATCCAATGCTGTACTGTCTGGCCAATGAAAGAACCCATCAACTCTCTAGTGGTAGTATCTCAACGGGTAGATTGAGCCCTGGCCAACCTACTACCTATTACACTCGTTTTTCCAAATAGAGAGGTTGGCCATGAAATGTGTCAATCTTCTGGTTTTCAACTACTGTTTTGGATCTATGTCTTATTTTCGCCAAGGAATCAATCATGAAATCAGAGAGCAGCCGTATTATAGGTAAATTACAGGCTTCTGTAGGCTTGTGCAAAAGGGGGGATGAAATACTAAATTTCTAAAGGGAGTAGAACACCAGTGTCGTTGAGAAATTTAACTCTTACCAGATATCTAATAAAGAGAATTAGTAAAACGTGGAAGAAGGATGGGAATAAAATCTAATAGAATCTTTCCCCTACATTAGACAAGTAATGAACATTTTCTATCAAGACTCTTTTCTGGTTATAACGTTGCAACTGTAACATCTTGAATGAATTATGAAAAAAATATAAATGAAAAGACTAAGTTATTGAAATCCTTATACAAATTTTGATGGCTGTAATCTTGTTGGGTGTGTGTGTTTTTTTTTTTTTATTCCAGAATTCCAGCTCGTCGAAGGAGTGTGAAATCTGCAATGAGTTTTTCAACGAAAATCGTCACTGCCCAAGGGTCCTCCCTTGCTCTCACTGTATATGCAATCAATGCGCTGAGTACCTCATCACAATTAATCGGAAGATCTGCCCCTTCTGCCGGAAGGTCTTCAACGTCCACTCTGCGAAGGACCTGGGCACGAACAGTGCCCTTTTGAGCGTTCTGAAATACGTGAAGGAGCTTGAGAGTTCTTTGCTGTCCAATCCTGTAAACCTGATAGGCAGTAGGATCCCTACTTTGCTGAAGGCGTACAAGGCTGACAACATGAAAATTTACAAAGAGAGCTACGACAATTGCAACATGGCCGTGGGTCATCTCAGGGCATCCATCCAAAGAAACAGGATCGTCAGAGAATCGTTATCAGATGTAAGAACTACCATCAAGAATGAGTTAAATCCGGTTCTCATGGAAATTGAGAATAGTGCCGAGTTACACATAAATTTTCTGGACAAAGTAACTGACATGTTGGAACTGCAAATAGCATCAATTGATATGCAGAAGGGGATCATTGGAGATATAAAGGACAGGATGGAAGAGGCCTCCTGCTTCTCCCAGGTCGATCCCATCATGCAGGAAACGGAAGGAATGGTTTCGACAACGAATGATATTGTGGAGGACATCGAGACATTTTTGGCCAAGGAAAAAAAAACATGCGATGCAATTAAAGAGGCAAGTTTAAAAGTCAAGTTTATATCATGTGTATTATATAGAGTAACAAAGCGTCCAGTAGTTCGTTTCGAAAGAGATATCTTATCAATACCGATGTTATAATATAAGTAAGGTATTCAAGATATTTCTAACCTATATGAAAGACTCGCTCATTAGGTGATGAATACAAATTATTTGTCAAAAAAAGGAGCAAATACATTGTCTAGGAGCTTTTTTATTTTTTTTTTGCATGGCCAACGTAATAAGTTACTCAAAACATGGTCAAACAAAAAGATTCGGGGAACAAGTCTTTGCAAATGAAAAAAAAAAGAAAAAAAAAAACTAATAAATGTCCTTTCTACAACTCTTCTCTGACAGGGAACGAAGAAAGTCGCAGGCAAACTTAAAGGCATGAAAGGCATCTTGACTTCTGGGGCCAAATATTTTGATCTCTCTATGGAGTTGGTTGCCATGGCCATTGTAGAGGATGTTCCGAAATATCTACCAGTAAGATAACTTCTGTTCGTTTCATTTGTTATAGAGAGTAAAACCACAGAATTGTGCAGTCAAGCTTTCACAAATCTAGTTGCTTCCCACATCAGCACAGAATGCTAATTAGGTAAAACCCAAACTCCTGTAGCTTGTACATAATCTGGGGTCTTTGGGACTTCCTGGATGTTAAAGCCCTTACTTTTTCCAGGTGCCAAATAAACTTACTAGTGGCAGTGCCTGGCCTATGGCCTAGATTTTATAATCCAATCCAATCCTTATGTTCACTGCATCTTTTGTGGGATCTATCCAACCCTTTCTGTTCCTTTCTCTCCTCCATTCTCTAAGCACTTCTGAATTATACTCTTTTCTCTTGCCTGATTTTATTCATGTATATGATGAAACCAGCCCAAGTTACTCTGATCCATTAGTTTGCCTACACTGACCCTTTACGAATCTGGCTCACTCCATACTTTTCACCGTGTCAATTCTTCTTACAGTCCATACACTGCACACACACAGTGGAAGTTTAGAGCTCTACTTTTCCTTAGTTTGAACAAATCATTCTTCGAACAGAGTATAAAGAGAATTTTTCATTGCAGATATCAAAAAAAAAAAATTTGATGAATGGGCAAAAACCGTGTCTTGCTTGTACCTGTACTGGTTGAGACAAATTGCCAGTGACATAATACCACTCAGACAAAGGTAACTACAGTACTATAAACCTAGTTTAAGCAGAGCTGTTTCGTAGTGCACACAAAACCTTGTTCTTAATTATTATTATTAATTTGTAGTATTCTGATTTTGTTGTTGAAATGAACAACACAATGGGGCCTTAAAAGGGTATGGGTAGTGCTAAGCCAAAAAGAGAAGTTATGAGAAACAGATTGTATTGAAAAAGGAAGTATTGTACACTGAGCGGTAATTCCAAAGTCAGTATGGCGTGTGTCTCTGTTCTAGCCAAGCAGTATGGTATACATATATCGACAATATTCACCATACTGAAAAATGAAGAGACAATTAAAGATGCTGATGTTACCATAGGAGTTATAGGCCTTACTAAACAGCGATAAGATGATTAATGATGTGTATAAACAAGAACTAGTTAGTGGGTAATAATAATTATTAAGCCATAATATGTAAGATGAGAAGCTGCATACAGACATTGTTAACGATGGCCCTGGAATAAGTCCTGATTCAGGCAGTGAGGCTTTCCATGCCAATCAAAACTGGGTCAAGCAATTTGAGAAGGGAATGGGCAAACAAAGTGCAATAATGTATGGTGACGGCGCCATTTTAGTCAAAGAACCTGCACGAGAATTCATAGAGATCATTGAGGCAAAGGAATGAATTCCTCCCAAGAGTTTTTCAATAGTGACGAATGCGAGCCTCTTATTGAAAAATGCCAAAGAAGACCTATATAACCCTGGAGGAGAATATCTTGTCAGGGCATAAGTCAGTGAAAGATAGGCTAACTCTGGTGGTCTATGGGAATACGAGTGTGTACTTTAACATGAAGCCTTTATTTATGTAACCACATGAAAATCCTAAAGAAGAATCTAAGCATTCTTTGGAGGGTCACCAGTACAGCCTGGTTAACTAGACAACTTATAATTGAATATATTCAGGAGGTGCTTGGGCCCAGTATATAAAGAAGTACCATCAGGAAAAACTATTACCATCTAGACCCCCACTCCCTCATGGACAGTGCTTTTGCTCATCCTACAAGCTAGGAAGAAGTGTTGCTAAACTTGCCAGAAGAGTTGTTTTATAACATTTTAAGTCCTTGCCTTCCAATATGACTTCTATGATCCAGACTATGGGACAGCAAGTGATTTCCAATTTCGAGAAGCTGGACCGGTACCTAAACAGCTTTTTTGAAGGTCCTTCGAAGTCACCTTTGGTAAAGAGTAACGATCAAAGACCTCTTAAATGCCCATTTTAACATTCTTTACTGCTTAAGCTTCAGAGAAAATGCTTAGTGTAAAATGATTTCCAAGACAATAAGCTCTCCATGGAGGAAGATATAGCAAGACTCTGTACCTAAGAGTAACTTCAAAAGATTTGAACCTGAGCCTATAGTCAAGAACATTGAATATTTGGGGAAGTCTTTGAGTTTGGATATCAGTGAAAAGAAGGAAGGAGTTCGGGGAAGGGGGGTTCATAGCACAGAGGTCACCAGAAAAAAACTCAAATCTTCCAAAGGAACAACAACAGATTGCCACTGAGGAACATTCTACGTCAGAGGAGGGGGGATGCACAGTGTGAAAGTACATATGTCTTTTCCTTTTTTTTTTTTTTTTTTTAACCAAACTTCACTCAGATGAGGCTGTAGCAAACTATGTCAATAACACTTTAAATGACAATGGAATGAGATGTTCCTTGGCATTCCAAAAGGAAGGCAAAACAAACTTCTTGGGATATATTTCAAGCAACACAGCGATCCGGTGATTCTCAAATAGAAGCAGCAAAGAAGATACGTGAAACAATGTCAGAAGGACACCTACCCAATATCATTATGGAAGGGAGCTCCCCTGCTAAACAATAACATCCTCCTTACCTTTCATTTCAACCAAAAACTTTTTAAGTATAGTTAAATCAGAATTCATTTAATCTATCTGTTATTTCTTATTTATATGACTTCATGCATATAATTAGTGTAAACTTTACGTGAAAATGTTTGTTATTTTTTTTAACAGACTAATGTAATTAACATTAATTCTCACAGAGAAAGTTAAATCAAACCTCGAATGACCTACTGGAACAAATTAAGTAAGCCTCAGGTTCTAATGAAGTTCATATCAAGAGCTTACACTGAGTTCATTTTCACAGCTTACGCAGAGTTCATTTTAACAGCTTACGCGGAGTTCATTTTAACGCTTACGCAGAGTTCATTTTAACATCTTACGCGGAGTTCATTTTAACGCTTACGCAGAGTTCATTTTAACAGCTTACGCTGAGTTCATTTTAACGCTTACGCAGAGTTCATTTTCACAGCTTACGCGGAGTTCATTTTAACGCTTACACAGAGTTCATTTTAACAGCTTACGCTAAGTTCATTTTAACGCTTACGCAGAGTTCATTTTAACAGCTTACGCGGAGTTCATTTTAACGCTTACGCAGAGTTCATTTTAACAGCTTACGCTAAGTTCATTTTAACGCTTACGCAGAGTTCATTTTCACAGCTTACGCAGAGTTCATTTTAACGCTTACGCAGAGTTCATTTTAACAGCTTACGCTAAGTTCATTTTAACGCTTACGCAGAGTTCATTTTAACAGCTTACGCTGAGTTCATTTTAACAGCTTACGCCCTTTGTTTTTAACATAACATTTCAATTCCATGACTGGACAATCCCTTCATACATTTCACCTTACCTTTCACAGATTCACAGATTTTTCAAGTGTGTTCTTCTTTTCTTTGCTCACACCCTGCTACCTGTCTTGCTTTGCTTATAATGACTTAACTCTTCTATCACTTTACCATCATCATTATTTTTTATTATGTTTTCTTTTAACAAACATCATGAAATTTAATTAGTAATCAGTACAAAGAAACGTCTATAATTTTCTTTGAGTTATTTAGTCCCATTTAATGTTCCATGACATGCATTTTCCTAATATTTCCATCTGGCATAGAACTCTTTTTTTCATTTATATCAGAAATATCCTTAGCTAGCGTATCACCATACTCCTGACATCAAAATATGGCAGATACAAGGCACCTGGTTTTAAATGGGCCCCCACACTGTTGCCATGTCTCCACAGATCACTGGCCTTCTATACTGAATTTCTTTGCTTCCTCTCATTGGTTTCCTTTCACCTCATAACCAAACATTTATTCTTCTTTCTACTCTTGCAAACACTTTCAAACTCAACATTTTGTCTATTAATTCTATCATAGACTTTTCCCTTTACTTTAAAACTCTAAGGTAACTTGCATAATAGATTCCTGGTTTAAAGTGACTGACCATTTAGCAGGACAAATGAATTGTCCCAATATTTCTTATACTGGATCATTTTGCAAGTCATTGAAAGTTCAAAATGAAATGTTCCTGTGATGAAATATGTTTTCAGATTACATACTTGAAGAAGATGAAGAAACCGGTGTGGAATGTCCTTCAGAAAGGGAGGGTCCTTGCTGTTAAGATTCACCAAGGGAAGAAAAAATATGCACAGATCACCCGCAAAGGAGACAACCAATTCTGCCTCCACCATCTTGGGCATGTCCCGCCTACTGACGAATTTCATGTTGTTGATGTGAGTGTCAATGCATAATATTTCTTTTCCTATTAGTTTCATTTATTTGAATCTGGCCTTATCACAGCACAGGATCGTGTGGTAAAGAGAATTTATATTTGCTAAATGGTATGGATTCAAATTATTTTTTAAGCCTCTTGTGCTGCTCAGTAGTTGAAAAAAGTGTTATAATGGTGATTAAATGGTGAATTGAATTATTTTTATTTTTATTATGTTTTCTAGTTACTATCTTCCTGATTGATGGGCCTTTTCAAATTATATTTTCCTATGATCTTATAAACTAGTAAAGCTAAATGAGCAATTACTAGTTTTCAGCTGAAAGAGCAAAAGTTTACGAATTATAAACATCTTAAGTCCTTCAAAATATAATCTTTGATTAAAATATTCTGTTTACAGTACGATGACCTAATGAAATCGATTAACACTCCTCCTGAATTAACATTCCTGGAACTGGGAATAGACAGTAACTATCTAGGGCAACTCTTAATCCGCCTCTCTCCTGCCGATACAAATAAGGCCCGACAATTTTCCCTCATGTGCACTGGTGAGATGGGGCCGACCTATGCCAACACCAACTGCCTAGGCGTCGTGAATAAGGGCGACGATACAGAGGTAGCAGGCTTTGGCGACTACGAGAACAACGACTGTTCTGGTGGGAAGACCATCATCCCTCACGTAAACTGGGAAGAAGAAGACCTGAAGGAAGAATATAAGAAGCCGTTGGTGGCGGGCCTGCTTGGAAGCATAGCAAGTAAAGACACGGCGACAATATTTGGAATCTGCCTCAGAGACAATCCAGTCAGGAAATTGCTCGGATGCTATGGGAAGGTGGAGGAGGGATTGGAGGTCCTCAGAGATGCAATTGTCACATATCCCGACATGAAAAAATGCCGAATAATGGATTGCGGTATTGTGTTTTCTCTCTGAATCAATTCAATTTTTGTATGGAAAAATAAATATGTTCACAGTTACTCTGATAGAAATATAACCATTGTGTTGTGATATTAGCTTAATGGTGTTGACATATTGCTGGGGGTCAATTGTAATAAATAGGCAGTAATTGTCATGCGAATGTAATTAAAATGATAATGCAACTGATATTCTGTTGTATATTTTTACATAAAATCCCCTCTTTCATCTATTAATAGTCTGTGGATACTTTACAAGGATAGCTATATACAGTATTTATTCAATTACTAAGAAAATTTAAAGGTATTTAAAAAATGTCACGAGTGATGTATTTTGATAAAAAATACTCAAGGACTTGCGAGTTACAGCTTAATTTCCAACTAAAGATAATGTTTCTTGTGATTTACGATGCCCTTGCAGTCATCAATCACAGTTATTTGCCTAACCTTTGATTTAATTGTTCAACTGCAAGGTGGCATTTTCTACTGTCACTGACTGTGAGCCTATCCTTTCGGTGAGAAGCGAGTATGATGGTAGTTTTATGTAGTATGTTGGCCAGGGCACTAGCCACCCGTTGAGATACTACCGCTAGAGAGTTATGGGGTCCTTTTGACTGGCCAAACAGTACTACACTGGATCCTTCTCTCGGGTTACGGTTCTTTCTCTTTGCCTAATCATACACCGAATAGTCTGGCCTATTCTTTACAGATTCTCCTCTGTCCTCATACACCTGACAACACTGAGATTACCAAACAATTCTCCTTCACCCAAAGGGTTAACTACTGCACTGTAATTGGTCAGTGGCAACTTTCCTTTGGTAAGGGTAGAAAAGGAAGTCGTAAGTGATCAAGATGTGGATATTTGCTTAATAACTGAAACTTGGTTGAGTGGTAATGTGAGTGACAGATCGAAAATAAATGAAATGACACCTAAATCTTATAACTTTTATCATGAACCAAGAGAAGACAAAAGAGGTGGTGGCATTGGAATCTTAATTAAGAAGTCATACAAAGTTACAGTAAGAAATCATCTCATAGTTAATTCATTTGAATATATGAATATTAAAATTTTATCTCTAAATGTGAATCTACAAATAGTTATTCTCTATAGACCACCGAGCAAAAGCAAAAGAATGTTTCTAGATGAATTTAATAACTTACTAGATACATTGAATGACAATCGAAATATAGTTATATGTGGTGATTTCAACCTACATCTTGATAACAGAGTAGACCCATATGTCAATGAATTTAGAGAATTGATTGACAACCACGACCTTGAAAACATAGTGTCTGAACCAACAGCTCAGTCTAATCATATACTAGATCTAGTTATAGTAAACAAAAACAACATCATACTAAATATGGAGATTGAACCTGACTGCTCTATATCCCCAATGCATAAGTTAATGTCTTTTGAAATAGACGTTAGAAAAAATAATGCAATACAGAAGGAAATCACATACAGAATTAAGACTAACTTTGATCCAAAAGAGTTCATTGAACAAAGCCTAGAGGATATAAAAGGGATAACACCAGTCTGTAACTGTGAAGAGAATCACACCCTCGTAGAGAGACAATCCTGTATAAACTGCATTACTGATAGAAGTAAAACTATACTTGCAACTAATTATAATAATAGGTGCCCGGAAATAAAAAAAACAATCACAATTAAAGAAAAATCGAACTGGTTTGATAATGAATTACATGAAGAGAAAAAAAGAAAAAGAAAAATGGAGGATAAATGGAAAAGAAATAAAAATAATGAAAACTGACAACATTACAAAGCAGCTTGAAATAGCTACAATTACCTTATCTTAGTTAAAAAAAAAGGCCTATTATAAAAAAGTGTGCAATGAAAATGACCCACGGAAAATACTTAAGGACCTAAAGAAACTATTAGGTCTAAAGACAGAAATAGTATTGCCTGACATAACTAATGATCCTAAATGCCTAGCAAATGATTTTATTGATTATTTTGAAGAAAAAATAAATCAAATCTGCTCCAGTTTTCACAACATCGGCACAACAGAGCGAAGGAATACATCAGCAACAGGTGTAAATAAGCTAAGGGTATTCAAAGAGTTAAGTCAGAGTGATTATATGAGAATAATAAAGAAAGTAAAAAAACCTACTGCGGAAATGATCCATTTCCAATTAATGATGTAAAAGATGCAGAAAATTTCACCAGACTACAAGAGACCTACCTAAACATGGTAAATATGAGTCTAACACAGGCAGTTTTCCCTGATTGTGAAAAAGTTGCATGTATCAAGCCTGTGTATAAAGGAAAAGGTGATGCAGACAATTTAAGTTCATATAGGCCAATATCAAATCTCCATATTATTCGAAAATTATTGAAACTGCTGTACACGAACAAACCTGGAAACATCTGAAAAAATCTAATGCCACACCTGATGATCAATCTGCATACAGAGAAAATTACTCAGAAACAACAGTGTTAGCGATTAAAAATGACATAACAGAAATTATAACAAATGGCAAGTGTTGCATTCTTGTGATGCTTGATCTAAGTGCAGCATTTGATACTGTAGAACATACATATCTGATGGAAGACCTTAAAGCTGTGGGCATCGTAGAACGAGCATATGACTGGTTTGTGAGTTATCTTGAAAACCGCAAAGTTAAAGTAGTAATATCAAATGTAGAATCTGAGACAAGAAAACTAACCAAAAGGGTGCCTCAAGGCAGTGTACTAGGTCCTCTCCTGTTGGAAATTTACACGATTGAACTGGCAAATATACTTTAAACTCACAGAGTTAAGTTTAAAATATACGCTGATGATACACAGTTCTATTTCCCAATAGAATCAGTTGATGAAGCTAAAAGAAAGATACATGAAATAATGAATGACATTAAGGCTTGGATGTTAACAAAAAAGCTCAAGCTCAATGAAGATAAAAGTGAATGTATTATTTTTGGAAATGAAAAAGATATAAAAAGAATCGAATGCTTCCAAAGAATTGAAATAGGTCAATCGATCATTGACCTAAAGAAATCTGTCAGAAATCTTGGAGTAATCATGGATGATAGACTGACAATGAATGAACATATAAATGATATGGTAAGAAATTGTAACTATCATAGAAACATAGCATTTATTAGTAAATACTCAGACGAAAAATCTATGGCCATACCCATTAATCACCACATATTTTCAAGAATTGATTACTGCAACTCACTGTTCTATGGATTACCAAAATATCAGCTGAAGAAAATTCAGAGAGTTCAAAACAGAGACGCTAGATTAATAAAAGGACTTCACAATAGGGAAAGAGTTACCCCTGCACTAATTAAATTACACTGGCTGCCGGTAAAAGCGAGAATTGAATACAAGCTACTCTTACTAACGTTTAAGATACTGAACCAAAATGAACCAAAATATCTAAAAGAATGCCTGAACAAACTAGAACTAGAAACAAATGTTAACATAAGACACATGAGTGACAAACATAGGCTATCTGAACCAAGAACAAATAGTAAATTTGGTGAAAGGGCTTTTAGCTACTGTGCGCCTAGACATTATGATAAACTGCCAACTGAAATGAAGGACCTAAAGGGAGCAATTGAATTTAAGAAGAAACTAAAGACATTACTTTTCACAAGATCATATGATTTGGAAGATGCTACAATCAAAGAATTGTATAAGTTATAATGAAAATGTTTCGTTAGATGATTAATATGGACCCGCCCGAGAAGTAGTTCACTCGACTTCAGTGGAGGGTTGGATTTAAACCCAAATCAAAGGTGAACACACACACACACACACACACACATATATATATATATATATATATATATATATATATATATATATATATACATATACATATACATATACATATATATATATATATATATATATATATATATATATATATATATATATATATATATATATATATATATATATACTGTATATATATATATATATTTGTTTTTTTATCTTTAATGACTATAAAATATTCACAAGCATGAGTTCATCGCAAGTATGTACGAGAAAAATTACATATAAAGTTTCATCCTTATCCTTTTTACTCCCCTAGAATCTTCACCTTTTCCTTCATTTTAAGCAAATTTTAGTTTGTTGTTGAGGTGTCTTATCCTAAAATGAACAGATATTTTGGCAAAAAAATCGATCACTTCAACTGGAACTTTGACTCCCGGTTGTTTCAGCTCTTTAGCTAAAGTTTTTACACACTCTTTTCCTTCTCTGAGAGACCTACCGTGTTTTACATTAAACACTTCTCTCAGGCTATTTGGAAATTTCCAACCCTTAACCCCCAGGGGGTTATTTTTTCCTCAGCACATTTTGCAGTATATTTTCTTTTAAATTGCTCTAACAGCCTTAATTTTTGTCATAGAGAGGTCAGGTTGGTCTCATTCTCTTGGAAAATGCCTGAATTTTTTCAAAAAAATATCAAAAATATGAAAAAAAAACTTTTTTAGCATTTTTTTGCAAGGACGTACCGGTACGTCCATGGGGGTAAAGGAATGGCTTTTGTGAAATGTACCAGTACGTCCTTTGGGGGTAAAAGGGTTAACTGGGGGAATAAAATCATCAGAAGGAGCATATGGTTCAACTCGGTTTACTGCCTCTACTCGTGTGTTTTCATTGCTGCTATTTTCATGTACTTTGATGCTTAAATGTGGGTATTTGGTTATAAATTTTCTGACTATGAAACCTCCAATATATCTGAATGCTTCTTCTTCAATAACCGTTGAAAATTTTTTTTGTCCAAGTCTTTATCCTTGCAAAGATTCAGATCATCTTGTGAATTTAAGTTCTCATTTTCTTCAAATTCAAACTCTAAATCCCTAAACATGATACTAGTTTGGCAGATTTCCAATGCAAGCTCCCTTTCTCTTGCTGTGCTAATATTTACTTGTTACTTACCCTCCACTGAAGTCGAGTGAACTACTTCTCGGGCGGGTCCATATTAATCATCTAACAAAACATTTTCATTATAACTTATACAATTCTTTGATTGTAGCATCTTCCAAATCATATGATCTTGTGAAAAGTAATGTCTTTAGTTTCTTCTTAAATTCAATTGCTCCCTTTAGGTCCTTCATTTCAGTTGCCAGTTTATTATAATGTCTAGGCGCACAGTAGCTAAAAGCCCTTTCACCAAATTTACTATTTGTTCTTGGTTCAGATAGCCTATGTTTGTCACTCATGTGTCTTATGTTAACATTTGTTTCTAGTTCTAGTTTGTTCAGGCATTCTTTTAGATATTTTGGTTCATTTTGGTTCAGTATCTTAAACGTTAGTAAGAGTAGCTTGTATTCAATTCTCGCTTTTACCGGCAGCCAGTGTAATTTAATTAGTGCAGGGGTAACTCTTTCCCTATTGTGTAGTCCTTTTATTAATCTAGAGGCTCTGTTTTGTACTCTCTGAATTTTCTTCAGCTGATAATTTGGTAAGCCATAGAACAGTGAGTTGCAGTAATCAATTCTTGAAAATATGTGGTGATTAATGAGTATGGACATAGATTTTTCATCTAAGTATTTACTAATAAATGCTAAGTTTCTAATATGATAGTTACAATTTCTTACCATATTATTTATACGTTCATTCATTGTCAGTCTATCATCCATGATTACTCCAAGATTTCTGACAGATTTCTTTAGGTCAATGATCGATTGACCTATTTCAATTCTTTGGAAGCATTCGATTCTTTTTATATCTTTTTCATTTCCAAAAATAATACATTCACTTTTATCTTCATTGAGCTTGAGATTTTTTGTTAACATCCAAGCCTTAATGTCATTCATTATTTCATGTATCTTTCTTTTAGCTTCATCAACTGATTCTGTTGGGAAATAGAATTGTGTATCATCAGCGTATATTTTAAACTTAACTCTGTGAGTTTAAAGTATATTTGCCAGTTCAATCGTGTAAATTTCAAACAGGAGAGGACCTAGTACGCTTCCTTGAGGCACCCCTTTGGTTAGTTTTCTTGTCTCAGATTCTACATTTGATATTACTACTTTAACTTTGCGGTTTTCAAGATAACTCACAAACCAGTCATATGCTCGTTCTACGATGCCCACAGCTTTAAGGTCTTCCATCAGATATGTATGTTCTACAGTATCAAATGCTGCACTTAGATCAAGCATCACAAGAATGCAACACTTGCCATTTGTTATAATTTCTGTTATGTCATTTTTAATCGCTAACACTGTTGTTTCTGAGTAATTTTCTCTGTATGCAGATTGATCATCAGGTGTGGCATTAGATTTTTTCAGATGTTTCCAGGTTTGTTCGTGTACAGCAGTTTCAATAATTTTCGAATAATATGGAGATTTGATATTGGCCTATATGAACTTAAATTGTCTGCATCACCTTTTCCTTTATACACAGGCTTGATACATGCAACTTTTTCACAATCAGGGAAAACTGCCTGTGTTAGACTCATATTTACCATGTTTAGGTAGGTCTCTTGTAGTCTGGTGAAATTTTGTGCATCTTTTATATCGTTAATTGGAAATGGGTCATTTCCGCAGTAGGTTTTTTTTTACTTTCAATATTATTCTCATATAATCACTCTGACTTAACTCTTTGAATACCCTTAGCTTATTTACACCTGTTGCTGATGTATTCCTTCGTTCTGTTGTGCCGATGTTGTGAAAACTGGAGCAGATTTGATTTATTTTTTCTTCAAAATAATCAATAAAATTATTTGCTAGGCATTTAGGATCATTAGTTATGTCAGGCAATACTATTTCTGTCTTTAGACCTAATAGTTTCTTTAGGTTCTTATGTATTTTCCGTGGGTCATTTTCATTGCACACTTTTTTATAATAGGCCTTTTTTTTTTTAACTAAGATAAGGTAATTGTAGTGATTTCTAGCTGCTTTGTAATGGTGCCAGTTTTCATTATTTTTATTTCTTTTCCGTTTATCCTCCATTTTTCTTTTTCTTTTTTTCTCTTCATGTAATTCATTATCAAACCAGTTCGTTTTTCTTTAATTGTGATTATTTTTTTTATTTCCTGGCACCTATTATTATAATTAGTTGCAAGTATAGTTTTACTTCTACGAGTAATGCAGTTTACACAGGATTGTCTCTCTACGAGGGTGTGATTCTCTTCACAGTTACAGACTGGTGTTATCCCTTTTATATCCTCTAGGCTTTGTTCAATGAACTCTTTTGGATCAAAGTTAGTCTTAATTCTGTATGTGATTTCCTTCTGTATTGCATTATTTTTTCTAACATCTATTTCAAAAGACATTAACTTATGCATTGGGGATATCGAGCAGTCAGGTTCAATCTCCATATTTAGTATGATGTTGTTGTTTTTGTTTACTATAACTAGATCTAGTATATGATTAGACTGAGCTGTTGGTTCAGACACTATGTTTTCAAGGTCGTGGTTGTCAATCAATTCTCTAAATTCATTGACATATGGGTCTACTCTGTTATCAAGATGTAGGTTGAAATCACCACATATAACTATATTTCGATTGTCATTCAATGTATCTAGTAAGTTATTAAATTCATCTAAGAACATTCTTTTGCTTTTGCTCGGTGGTCTATAGAGAATAACTATTTGTAGATTCACATTTCGAGATAAAATTTTAATATTCACATATTCAAATGAATTAACTATGAGATGATTTCTTACTGTAACTTTATATGACTTCTTATTTAAGATTCCAATGCCACCACCTCTTTTGTCTTCTCTTGGTTCATGATAAAAGTTATAAGATTTAGGTGTCATTTCATTTATTTTCGATTTGTCACTCACGTTACCACTCAACCAAGTTTCAGTTAATACGAGCTGCCCAGCGGCAAGAGCCTGTGTCTTACACAAGGTAAGGCAATCTACACACACACACACACACACACACACACTACTGTATGGGACCGGAAAAGCAGCCATCAAAGTATCTAATTTTCATTTGTGAATTTTTTCCCTCCTTAGAAATGGGTCCAAATTACTCTCAATCTTACAGGAAAAGCTAAAGAACACATTGCATATAAAGACACGAAAAGATCTCTGAATATATATGGCCCGTTGCGAAGTAAAAAAAAAATGTATGTAAATCAAATGATTTTATTGAAATGAATGTTCCATGCATTTTCCTGACATTTGAAAAGTCTAGCGGTTTCTGAGTTAAAAATGCGGGGTTTGAAGGCTTGTCTGGCAGGTTTTAGTTCGTCACATTTGGTAACCCTGCGCAATAAGTCCCCTTCAGTATCTCAGATGTAAAAAATTGACTTAAAAAACATACTTCACATTTTAATAGACCGATACGTAAGTTATTATGCCCTAGCCCCTATTAAACATATAGAGAAAAATACCAAACTAGCCAGCACTCGTCCATTTCTTATAGCGAATTCCAGTTTCGCTAGAAATTAGAGTATCATATATTAACCAATATCGGTGTAAACATTTGGGAGCTTTTGAAGAATAGCTGTCCCACTTAACCCTTTTGAAGAATAGGGGTCCCAGTTTGGACCTTTTGAAGAATAGGGGCCCCAGTTTGGGCCTTTTGAATATTAAAGGTCCCAGTTTGGACCCCAGTGAATATAACGAGGAAAATGAAAAAAACTATTGATAGAAAATACTTTATTTTGTAAGTAAAAAAATACATAATCAAAATAAATATCAAATTAAAATTATGGAGAATTAAAGGCAACAGTTTATTGGGAGTCTTTGTATATCAGCGGCCAGTTCCTCATACGTTGATTAAAAATAAGACATCAACTAACCTAAACTTTTCCCCTTAACCTAATCTACAAGCCGTGTCCTTTCCTACTTACTTAACGAGGGGCTGACGCCCCCTGCGACCCCCTCTTACAATACCATATTCTAAGACAGTAATACATACAGGTGGCCGCTATCATACATACACCCTGTTTATTGTATACAAAATTAATTGCACAAATATTGTTTTGAAATTTTAAAACAATAGGAATCAAATAGGTTAGGTTTGGTTAACAACTAATCATGTTACCTAATTTCGTCGGCGGTTGTTCTTCCCTAAATCCCTGTTTAACAATGCGGGTCCCAGTTTTATCCTTTTGAAGAATAAAGGTCCCAGGTTCGTATGGGACCGCTATTCTTCAAAAGCTCCATTTGAATGTTGGTATGCAGATATGGCATACAAATTTCATTTAACTTTTTAGAATTAAAGTAAAGTAAGATGTCTTCCACATAGCCATTACTCTCACCTAGCGGAACAAAAATGCCCCATCTAAACACAGGAGTAGTTCAATGGTCTCTGCCGATCTCTTTCCTTCTCTCTTTTCCCTGACAGCAGCTACATCCTGGCACCTGCATAGTAAGTCCCCGGACGTCAACAAACAAACCTCTCAGCTGATTACCCTATCAGCTGTTTTGGGCAATGTCCCCTTACAATGTACGGCCGTTATTGAGAAGCTGAGGTGAATCATATCTCATGATGATTGATGCCACATTGTGTCCTAACTCAGATATTGATGAGGCAGGACATAGTTGAGAAAATGGCCGACCGCCAAATTTGTATTTTTTTTTCTTATTCGTTTCAATGTAAGGTACCGTAAGCTTTCTAGGATTGGTTAAATTGTAGGGGTCAGAGGGTAGGCCAGTTATAGCATCTAATGATTGTCAAGACATATAATTTTATTTTAGTACTGTTTATGATGCGTATCTATAACCCTCAGCACAGGACTTGAATTAAGGGAGACTTGCCTTTGGTTAATGTCTTGACCCAATTTAACTTAATCTACAGCGAGTAATTCTTGGAACCTGTTTAGTTAGCGGGTTGTATGTATGATAGCGGCCACCTGTATTAATTATTAGAATACGGTAGTGTAGGGGGGTCGCAGGGGCGGCTAGTTAAGTAGGTAAGGACATGGCTTGTAGGTTAGGTTAGGTTAGGGGGGGAGAGAGAGTTTAAGTTAGTTGATATCCATTTTTAATGAGTGCGTGGGGAACTGGCTGCTGATATTCAAAGGCTCCAATTTAATAAGTTGAGGACATGCTCTAATTCAGATTGGGTTATACATTTAAAAAATATGTTGACCTATCCTCTTGTTTCTTCACTAGTGTCCCACCTCCATGAGAGTGCGGGAGTAAGCAGTATGCACATCAGTGGTAGTTCATAGATGTTCATATAATTTATATGCCCACCCTCCTCCCCTATTGACTTGTGTCAAGGGAAAGGGGAAATTTAAGATTTCAAAACTGAAGATTGGGAAATTCCTTGCATGCTACTTCTCTATTGGTAAGGGTAGAAGTCACTTTATCTATGGTAAGAAGCTCATCTAGGAGAAGGACACTCCAAAATCAAACCTTTGTTCTCAAGTGCTGGGTAGTGCCATAGCCTCTGTTCCATGGTCTTCCACTGTCTTAGGTTAGAGTTCTCTTGCTTGAGGGTACACTTTGGCGCACTATTCTCAATTAGAATAGCGGCAACGTTATCCCTGCGTGTTGTAAGAGGCGACTAAAAGGGACGGGACGAGGGGGCTGGGAACCCCCTTTCCTGTATTACCAATCGTGTGAGACATCAGAAAAGAGGTGGAGCTGGGGGAAGAGTGACTGCTCCCCGCACTCTATAGGATAACGGGGGAGGGTGGGCTGTGGCACCCTAGCAGTGCCATCCGAACTCGGTTGAGTCTCTTGTCAGGCTGGGAGGAATTTAGAGAGGAGAGGTCCCCTTTTTTGTTTCATTTGTTTGATATCGGCTACCCCCCAAAATTGGGGGAAGTCCCTTGGTACATGTATGTATGTATGTTAATGTGCATTTTCCTTGGTGAAATCTGTAACTTGAGAAAATCATGTACTTGAAGCAGTACAACCATTTATAGTATAATATTCACATTTTCAACATTCATTATGATCTATAAGAGATTTCTTGTTTACAGATTATAATGGAAGTTGTTGATACTATGGGCAGTGAAGAAGGGGATGCAGTTGTTACGACACCTATTCGACTGGTCGTTGCAACAGAGGGAGGAGGTGAGTTTATTTTTTTCAAGTTTGAGCATTAGTTCCAATGTGGCTGTACAATTTACAAGCCTCTTTATTTTACATATATTTGATGTTTAACACTTTTATGTAGTTAGCCAAGCACTAAGTTGCTTAAAAAAATTGAAATTTTTTTAGTTATCTTGTGGTGAATATATTTTCATTAGTTCCAATGTTGTTATACAATTTACAAGCCTCATTTTACATATATTTCATGTTTAAAACTTTGATGTGGTTAGCCAAGCACTAAGTTACTTAAAAAATTAAACACTTTTCAGTTATCTTGTGGTGAATATTTTTTCTGTACCATGGGGAACCGTGTTTATCCCTAAGACTTTAGCCTATCAGCAATCAAGTCCTGTAGGGTGATAGGGCCTAAGTTCACTTCTCACTGGGTACTGTGGACATTACTTAACGATATATCCAACATTTCATCACCCCATAGCTGCACTAGTTTTCTACTATATCCTTCTATTTTACCTCTGTTTCTGCTTCTTTTCTTGCATCTTTCTCTTTAACCTCTTCAAAGTTTTATTACCTCCCCCAAAAAAAGTTGGAAGGAGGTTATGTTTTACCCCCTGTGTGTGTGTGTTTATGAACAGCTTCCTGGCCTCAATTTTAAACGTAGAGTAATGGAACTTTCAGGGATTAACTTTGAAAGCTGGAAATTATTTTGTAAGGTCAAGGTCACAGTCAAGCAAAATTTCCAATTCATGTAAACAGCCATCAGTTTGGACATCGTTGCCACAGAGACTTCAAACTTGGTTCATATTTGAGTGCATGAAAATCCACGACAATTGATACAGGTCGAGAAATAAGCTGCCGTGGCAGAGGTCTGCGCTCTACTGAGTGCCCCTCTATTTTCATAGTGTAACTTCACGGTTTGCCCTCGGTTGCACATGGGCGCCGAATGAACTCGCAGGCCCCAAAGCTGGGTTATATAGCTGAAATTCATAAATGTAATGATTAGCAGGGAGTGGTAAATTTTATGCTTTGTTCCATTTCATTGATATTGTCATACAGCCAGTGGCGGCTCGTGATGGGTACTGTGGAACTGCAGCACCCCCTATTTTATTTTTGATATTATTGATAATATTCAATATGATGATTTTTTTTCTTTAATTCTTCTTTATACTTGTACAATATATAATTCTTAAGCATACTACTGTTAGTAGCTATCCATCACTTTATGCAAAAAAGTAAAAAGAATTTGTATGGAACTATGCACTTAACAGTTCTAGTTACATGGTGTTTGCCTTTTGTGTGCATGCGCACAGAAAGCTATGCATGAGTCTGAGCCATGGGAGAGAGAGCACTGTCGTTCCCACAGTACCGACCTTGGCGTGTTGGTAAAGAGTAGTTATTTTTTTACTCCACGGATGTTGTGCTAGAAAACTGTATTATATTCTTGAATGTGATAAAATGAGAATTAGACTGTTATCCTACATTTAGATATTCTCTTTTTTTAATTATTTTAGTTTCTTTTCTAATATTTTTGGTTCTCATGACAATTCCCATGAATACAACAGACGCTGCTATTCAACACTGAAAGCAATAAAACTTTTTAAGAAATATTATGAATTTGGAAAGACTAAATGCACTCCTGCATTTAATGGAGAAAAAATTCTTCAGTTACCATCCAGAGATGGAGAAAATAATTGATGTTCTTTTAGGATTCTGTTAAGTTTCTGAATACATTTTCTAATAACTGTTTGTTTCCTTTCACACAATATTGAAGGAAAGGTTATACCCTTTTTTGGAGCAACACCCCCACTGATTTTAGCCTTGAGCCGCCACTGCATACATCACCAGTGAAAGCTGGTAGTGAAAATTCATCCGTTCTTTCTTCTGTTTGATTGAGAGACTAATCTTTTGTTTGATTTGTCAAAGGAAGCCAAGAGAAAGAAGCGTACTATAACATGTAACTGTTGCTACACATCCATCAATGATTATGTCCCAGGAGACGACAAAGACATACACTTGGTACATTGTATAAGCCAGAAACATGTAAATCTTTGGCACGAGAAATGTGCATATATCTAATGAGGATCTGCTTCTGGTGACAGGAGCTTATTCACTTTGCATTCTGTATAGAAAATCACTTTACAAATTTGCTATACTATGATTCCTAAAAAGGAATTGAATGTTCTTGATGAAAAAGCTCTTATTTTACTACTGATGAGGGCAGAGAATGACAGATAATAGATGGATATTAAGAGTAACAGAATGGGTCTCTAGAGATTGCAAAAAAAGCAGGGGAAGGAACAGAAGATGCATTGATGAGCGAAGGAAATTTACTCGTTTAGACTGCCATAGAAAGATCATAAACAGATTGGAATGGCAGGACAAATCTGAGGCCTTTGTCTTACAGACAACTAGTTACTGCTGATGATGATGATGATGAATGATGGGCATGGCCAAAGTTATGGCATGAAGGAGAAATGAAAACTGGGTGGCTGGGAGGGGTTGTCGTTCACACAATTTTTCTATTCGATGGGAACATTTAGATGTGACTTTGTCATGACATTTTTTTTTATTCATATTTTCTATTTATGCCAAAGCTTTTCCTTTGAAGTATGAATAGTGCATGAATTGCGGTAAGTAGTGAAATGATTTTAAATTTAATTTAGAAATTAAGCTTTTATAATTTTCAGACATCTTCATAGTTTGTATACCAATGATTGCATATTTTTTGTTTGTAATGGATTCATGTATGTGTATCCACATCAGTTATATTCCATAGCATTTGCCTCATTTCTATTCTGGAGATCGAGAAAGATACAATTTCAATCTATTTTATTGTTTACTTTTATTTTTGAAACCATTGAGATATTTTCCTTGATTTTTTTTTTCACAGAAACAACGAAGTACAGGAAGATAGAATCTACTGGAAATGAACATATGACTAATATTTTTGTCTGCAACTCCCGTAATTATGGTATGTTTTTACTTGTCATTCTTTTCTTAATTAACTTTGGTTTAATACAGTAAGTGCAACATATAGGGATGTGATTTAATAATTGCAATCAATTTATGTGTGGATTAATAGTTGCCTCAGATTATGTGGTTTAATAAATTCAACAGATTTGAGTATTATTTAACAATTTCTACAGATTCATCAGTGGTTTAATAATGGCAACAGATTTGTATGTGGGGTAACAGTTGTAAGAAATGTGTATGGTTTAATAATTGGAACAATTTTGCTCATGCCAAAGGTTCTAGCTATTGCTCTAGTTATTCTGAAAACAGTTTAGGTCTGGTTGAACTGTATGACTCAACATTATTTATCTTGTTTATAAGATCTTCAGGTACTTTGCATAGCTTCGCATGCGAGAATGTTCCCAAATATCTTTCTTTGCGGCTTTCATATGGCCTCATCCCTTTCTGGTTTTTCCCCTTTAAAAAGGCTTAAAGGCCACTCATGAATGGCAGAGGTTATAGTACAATACTGTACTGTAACCTTACTGTGTCCAGTACGTAGTGTACGTGTGCAATTGTACTGTACACTGTGCATATGATTATAAACTGTTATAGAAACCAAATTAACTGTTAATCATCAGCTCAGGCACCCGCTCGTGGCAACGGATAGTGACTTTTAAGGTTAGGAGTTAGCCCACCCTAGTGTAGTATTTATTCACGAAAATGTCTGTAACTTAACTGTCGCGAATAACGAGGCTTGACTGTACCAAACAAAATTTTGCTATTCTCAGACTTTGCTACGAAAAACTTTTCTACCTGAGAAAAGATTAACAGTAATGGAAAATTGCAGATCAGATATATAGTATAGTGAATTAAAAAGAAAATCCAAGCTAAAAGATACTCTGGGGCACATTTATGTAGACAATACTGTAAACTAATTTTTTCAATATTTAACTTAGCCGGTGATTATAATAGCTGCAACTCTGTTGCTCGACAGAAAACTCTAAGGTAAAATTCGCCAGCGATCGCTACACAGGTTGCGGGTGTGCCCAACAGCGCCATCTGTCGTCCAGATACCCAGTACTCAATGTAAACAAAGAACTCAATTGTTCCGTAACCGAAATACAAACCACGCTATTTACAAAGGGTTATTACTTTTAGCGTAGCTGAAATGGCGAGCCATTAGAATTTAACGAGGGTGTATTACCCCCGCGCTAGTTAGCGGGGGGGTAGGGGAGTGGTAGCTAGCTACCCCTCCTCCCCCTCACACACAGGTGAATACTCACTTTCACTTTTGGCTCGGACTGTGACAGACGTCTCTGTCTTGGTCCTCGCTTGGCAGCCATTGTCTGTTTTGTCTTTACTTAATCGCTTACTTTTCTTTTACTCAATATATATGTAAACATGTTTTCATGTTTGTATATATATTTGAGTATAGAAATAAGTAAGTTTCCTTTTCAGATGTGTGTGTGTAGTGTACGATATCTACGTGGAGGCCTCGGCAGTTAGGCCACCACGGCCTAATTTTATGGGTTGCGATCGAGTTTGACTTCTGTCTTTCTCTCTCTCTCTCTCTTGAGGTCGTTCACCCTTTTACTATGTTTTACTACGCCCTTGTAGCTTCCTTCCCGTGTGGGTGGGGTTGCTACGCCGTACATTTTGTCTCAATTAGTTTATGAATCTAATTGTAGTTGTTAATTTTTCAGCTTGTAGAACGATTCCTTTCGGGGTTTTCGTTTTTTCTTTAGTGTTCATTCATTTTTAAATTACATAATTACATAGTTACATAATTATAATTGTTATAATTCTGTTTTGGTTACAGCTCTCCTTCCACGAGTGTAAGTGGTTGTGAGGGCACGTGCCTGTTGTGTAATTCTTGTTCCTTTTCCTCGGGATTCCTCTTCGGAGCCTTCCCGGGGGAATGAATGTGTACTAATATTATTTGTTTTATTTTTTTACAGTTACCGATCTAGTTCGTTTCTGTAATATAGCAACGGTGTGAGCTGTCTGGTTGAGTCCTGGGGATTCGGCTGTTGCTGCCTCCCCCCTTGTATTGTCGTCAGGGGCGTGTCTCCTTCTACTGGTAGTACTCCCGTGTCGACGGACAGCTCTCCAGTTCATTTTAGAACAGTCAGGAGGCTTGCCTCCTTGGGCGGATAACTTTCCTTCCGAGGGAAGTTTTTTTTCCTGTCCAGGCTTGAGCTTTTCCTCTTTTGGGGGGTTCTTCTCTTGCCTTTTTTTCGTGCGACTATGCTCTTGGTGCTGAGCGGTCGCACCTGCAGTTTCGCTCAAGGGGCTGGGCAACTGCAGGAGCTCCTCTTCGGAGGATTGCCCCTTTTAGGTCACTGGCTGACCAGTCTCTTCCACGAAGTGTTTCTCTTTCGTTCGCGAGAGAGTACACTCATAGAGACTCCTCTTCGGAGGTTTCTTCTGTTGCTGTTGCTGTTGGCCTCCCTCGCCGTAAGGCCCTCCGTCCGCCTCGTCGTAAGGGCCTATCATCTCCCTATAAGGGTGCTTGAGGCGCCTTTTTGAATCTCCGTTTGCAGCCTACAACTTCTTTTTCTCGATCTTCCGTCTTGGTGCAGATGGACAGCAGTCTAAATCTCGTCTTCCGACGGGCAACGGTCTTCCCGACGGACAACGGTCTTCCCGACGGACAGCGGTCTTCCGACGGACATCAGTCTCCCGGCGGACAACGATCCCTTCGGGGCAAAGGGTTGCCCCCACGGGGTTTCTTCCCTTGCGTGTCAGGGTTTCCCTGCGCGCCCTTCTGTTCGTCAGCGCTCTCCTGTTCGTCAGCGCTTTCAAGATGATCTTCCCTGCGGTTCCTGTTACGTGCCCTGTGCGCCCACGTTCGCCCTCGCGATCTAGAACTTCGGTTCAGGTCGGGGTCAAGGACTCTTCTTTGCGCAGGCTTCCACGCGTAGCCTTCTGCTCGTCAGCGATCATCAGCTCGTCAGCGATCATCAGCTCGCCAGCGATCGTCAGCTCGTCAGCGATCATCAGCTCGCCAGCGATCTCCGGATCGCCCACGTGTGTTACAGCTGGCACGCCAACGTTCTCCAACACTTCTGAAGGAACATGGTTCGCCAGCTACTAGCTCAACTGCGGATGCTGATCGCCATCGCGCGACCCTCAACTGCAGATGCTGATCGCCATCGCGCGACCCTCAACTGCGGATGCTGATCGCCATCGCGCGACCCTCAACTGCGGATGCTGATCGCCATCGCGCGACCCTCAACTGCGGATGCTGATCGCCATCGCGCGACCCTCAACTGCGGATGCTGATCGCCATCGCGCGACCCTCAACTGCGGATGCTGATCGCCATCGCGCGACCCTCAACTGCGGATGCTGATCGCCATCGCGCGACCCTCAACTGCGGATGCTGATCGCCATCGCGCAACCCTCAACTGCGGATGCTGATCGCACGACCCTGCAGGATCGCCCGCTTACGCATGCTGCTCCTCATCGCACAATCCTGAACGATCGCCCTCATGCGGATGCTGATCACCATCGCACCCTTTCACGCGATCATTTACCTGCGCATGCTGCTCGCCATCGCACAACCCTGAACGATTGCCCGCTTACGCATGCTGCTCCTCATCGCACCACCCTGAACGATCGCCCTCTTGCGGATGCTGATCACCATCGCACCCTTTCACGCGATCATTCACCTGCGCATGCTGCTCGCCATCGCACAACCCTGAACGATTGCCCGCTTATGCATGCTGCTCCTCATCGCACAACCCTGAACGATCGCCCTCTTGCGGATGCTGATCACCATCGCACCCTTTCACGCGATCATTCACCTGCGCATGCTGCTCGCCATCGCACAACCCTGAACGATTGCCCGCTTACGCATGCTGCTCCTCATCGCACCACCCTGAACGATCGCCCTCCTGCAGATGCTGATCACCATCGCACCCTTTCACGCGATCATTCACCTGCGCATGCTGCTCGCCATCGCACAACCCTGCACGATTGCCCGCTTACGCATGCTGCTCCTCATCGCACAACCCTGAACGCTCGCCCTCTTGCGGATGCTGATCACCATCGCACCCTATCACGCGATCATTCACCTACACATGCTGCTCGCCATCGCTTACCGCCAGCGATCTTCTTCACCTACGCGGCAGCACGATCCCTCGCCGTCACGCCCATTCGCCTGCGCGCCCGCGCGATCGCTCGCCTGCGCGCCCGCGCGATCGCTCGCCTGCGCGCCCGCGCGATCGCTCGCCTGCGCGCCCGCGCGATCGCTCGCCTGCGCGCCCGCGCGATCGCTCGCCTGCGCGCCCGTGCGATCGCTCGCCTGCGCGCCCGCGCGATCGCTCGCCTGCGCGCCCTCGCGACCGCTCGCCTGCGCGCCCGCGCGACCGCTCGCCTGTGCGCCCGCGCGACCATTCGCCTTTGCGCGACCGTTCGCCCTCGCGCGACCATAGTTCGCGGCGAATTCCACAGCCGGTGGTAGCAGCAGGGACGCGTGCTCCTAGGCGGCACTCGGGATCACCTCCATCCAAGCACAGGTTGGTAGTGCAGGACGAAGACAGGTCAGTACAGCATTCTTCCCACCTTCTTTTCAGGCAGGAACCGTCGTGTCCTCTCCAAAGGATCGCCCGATCCCTTTCACCTTAGCGAGGATTTCGGACTCTGTGTCCTTGGAGCAGCAGACATGGTTTGATCCGCTGGCACGGGCGTTAATGAGGGTTATGAAACCAGCACTCACCGGCCAGGGTAACAAACCAGCGGCTGTCTCTCCTACGCTGAAGAGAAAGAGAGGAGTGGACTTCGTGGTGACTTCCCCCAGGGCGAAGTTGGTTCCCAAGAGGTCGGTCTCGAGGGTCCCCTCTCCTGCACGAGTACTCTCTCCTTCTCCCGCCCTGGAAGGATTTTTGGCGGGGGGGCTTTCCGTTGAAGATTTCTCCATCGGACAAGGGGTGACTGCTTACCTCTTCCTCTGGGAGCTTACCAGGTTCTTTCCCTCCTCGGTTACGGCCCGAGGTTTGGTTCAAGGAAGCTACAGGAAGATCAAGGGTACTTTCCTCCTCTCGAGCTCAGGCACCTTGGCCTTTCGTCGTTAAGTATCTACTTGCGGACAGGCTCGATGTTGTACCATCTGGACGCACTGACTGAAGGCTTCCTTCGGGTGTCTCATCTGTGGAGGTCAACGACCTCAGACACCCTTCCATCCTTGAGAAGAGTTTTGTCTTTGCCCAAGGACAGAGACTTAAACATCTGCTGTGCGGAGTAAATCGACTTCCGGTTTCACTCCTCCAAGGCGCTTTCTTCCAGACTCTGCAGGGCTCCAGCTCCCTTTTCTTTCAACCACGTCGGCCTAAGTTATCGGCTACGACAACTGGGACAAGGTGTCCAATTGCAGTTTCCTCCTGTCAGGAACAGATGGCACGGGAGACTCCCCCGGGGGGGCATAGTCCTAAAAGGAGTTCACGAACTCTAGGATTGCAGGTTTTTTCGCTGGGAGGATGCTTAAGGTTACTCATCCGAATGACAGCTTCCCGATGCCCATTCCCGCACAATCTCTGTGAGTAGCCAAGGATATCGCGCCTGCCGTCTCTGTCAGCGAATTCAGTGTCTCTGAACCTCTATGCCATAGCATCAGCAGAGTTGCCCGGTTGGGCAGAATGATCCATACCTTAGGCGAAGGTCTTCCTTAGGATCATCGACGGCTTCACCCCCGTCCCCCTCAGTCGATCCTTTCTTGTAAGGAAGGATCTGAGAGGGGATGTCCATAGTCGACCTCTCAGCCCTGATCAAGTTTGTCGAACAAACTTCGGCCAGCGTAGACCAGCAGAATCGATCAGACTGGTAACGAGGCGACAGGACTCCTTTAACCCTGGATCGGAAGGACGGGTACTTTCAGTTTCCATTCCATCCATCTTCCAGGGTGCTCGTCGAATTCAGCCTAAACTGCAAGTATTCCTGCTTATGATGCAGTGTGGCTATCCCGCCGTGGCATAGCAGGTTTGTTTCCCCAGAGAACTCTCCCTGCCTTCCTCTTGGCCGCTCAGGTGCAGACTTCCGCCTCCTCTGCTGTTTGGAGGGCTGGTCAACTCCGGTAGGCTCGGGTTTCGACCTTCTTCAGCGCCGGGAAAAGCTTCCGAATGCTGACCATGAGTGTGGGCTCATGGTATTTTGCTTGGAGCCTTCTCTTCCTCTGCCTCAACATCTGGAGTATCTGGCCATGATATTGAGTCAACCGCCTTACCACGTTGGAAACCCCGCTTCTCGTCCGTCCAGCGAGGTTAAGCAACGTCGGTACTTGGATGGGTGACCACCTGGGGACGCCAGATTCTGTTACCACATCCTCCGAGCCTTCCTTTCGGTTGACTGTGGCAAGACTGAGGAGAGTCGCAGTACCTGTTCTCAGTCAAGCAGAGTTTTCAGCCCTACCTTGGAACGTTTCCTAGTTCTTCTTTCCTCATTGACCCGTTTATAGTCCGAACGGTCGCCTCAGGATAAGTTCCATGTGGGGCGATCCAAGTTCCGGTGGCTTCAGGCAATGTTTAACCGGACTCCCTGGCCCTATGGGACCAGCGGAACTATTAAACCTGCAATGGGTGTTGACCTATGGAGCCTCTTGATGGTAGTGGATATTCTCGTCCTTTCCCCACATTCTTGATGCGGTTCTCGGACTCGTCAAAGGAAAGGGGGGGGGGCATGTTCCGGTCCAGGCCTATGGTCAAGACCTGAAGGATACCTCTCCATCATTCAGGCAGGCTTAAGGGCCTTAGTCTGGCCCCTCTTCAGATCCTACCGCTCCTGCCAAGTCGCCCCGTTGCGTGTCGACTTCATGCTAACCAGCAGGGGACGCATTTTCACACCTTCACATCTTGCAGTAGAGATACCGGGATGATTGAGATTCTCTCAATTCCACCATCGGCTCTCTCATTCCAGGCAGGGGAATGTTTCTCTCAGACTATCCGAGCAGAGCCTCATAGAGAGAGTGTACCTAAGGGTCTTTGACCTTGGGTAACCAGCAAGTGCTGGTCTGGGGGACCTGATCGCGACAGCTTGGAACCTCAAGCTTCCGCTAGTTTTCCCCCCAGTCTCAGACCCCGAGACTCTGGCAAGATGCATTCCGGTGATGGTGGGACAACTTCGACGCCTGCGTCTTCCCTCCTTTTTGTCTGCGGACAATGGGTCTCAACAAAACCAGGTTGTCTGTCAACCTTTCAATGGGAGAGCTCCACTGGGACTATGCGCAGAACGGTTTCTGGACCCTCTGCTTCCCCTGACGGAACTCCCGGGAGAGCTTCTCCCACGGCGCAGACTACTCAAGCAACCACACTGCGACATCTCTCCCGAACCGGGGCGTCGCTTCGGCTTCATGCCTGGAGACACTACGCTTCCTCCTCTAGAAGAGACAACCCGCTACAGTCGCGGTACGGAGGTCGCGTCATCTGCGATAGTCATCCACAGGGGTCTCCCAGGCAAAGTGAAGAGTCTAAGGTGGTTGGTGCCGTGGGAGATATACCTCTTCCCGTGAGGCCTCTTCTCCAGCAATAACGGTCTTATTGCCTTTCGGCGGGAGGAAACTCCTTTCCGCTCTTGGCAATGAAGCCTGTCGCTCAGCCTTTCCCTGACCTTCAGGCTTAAAGGAATAACTTTTTCCTGCCCGCTGGATCTATCCTCGCTCATGCGAAGCTACGATCGTCCCTGCCCTAGTCGGAGGAAGACCTCCAACTTGGAGCATGGCTCGGACTTTTAGTCCTTTAAGAGATCTTCTCAAGACCCTTTTACGACAGGCCTCGGATTGTATTCCGCCTTGGGTCTTCTGCTCACTCTGGCCACGGCCAGTGTGTAAGCAATCTTCTTGGTCTCTTACTACTCCCCCCCTTTCTAAGGAAGAGGGGAAGGCAACATTCAGGCTCGCTCCTGAGTTGTTGGCTAGACTCAGAATCTGAGGGTCCCGACCCTTCGGTCCGATTCATTCAAGATTTTGAGTCTCCATTCTGTGTCTGATGTCCCAAGACCTTCTCTTTCTTGCCAGTACAGGAATCGAGAGGTTAGCGCTGGGAACAGCTGCAGTTTGGCCTCAGTTGCAGCCGATTTGGGAACACAAGGAGGACATGGGGGGAGAGTCACCAGTATACCTCTTCAGCCCGGACTCAAGGACATTCATCTCGACCTGTCTTCAGACCCTCCCCCGTCACGTCGCCCTACAGCACGATGTTGGATACATCGCAACGTCCCTCGCCTTCGAGTAATACTACTCTGTGACGCAGGTGCTACAAGCTGGAGTCTGGAAGCGTCTGATGACCTTCGCAGCCCGCTTCCTGCAGGGCGTGACCCACAGGAGTCTCGATACGTTTTCTATCGCTCTGTGGTGGCTACACAACAGCTGGTCTAACCTCAGGCTCCTTTTTGGACAGGTAGCAGAAGGTTGAGGGCATTGTTATCAGGTTTTAGTCTGCATGAACGAAAGAAGTATGTCTGGCCCTTACTTCTTTCTTCATCATCCCCTCTACGGGGAAGCAGCATCCTGGTCTCTGCATAGCTGACCTCGAACCTCTGCAGGTAAACCATGCTTCCTTGTGTTCCGAGTATTGAGTCAATACTGTCGCGTCCCCCATACCCTGACGAGGTGGTATTGGGAACGTCCTAACCCAGAGTTCCTTCTGGAACCCCAGGTCAACTGCCTAAGACGGGTCACACTTCTTCCTTCACACACAAGCTTACGTAGGCCACATGGTTCCTTGCGGTGCAAGGAACTTGTGAGGTGCAGGGACTCCTTTTCTCGAGTGCGACTCACTCGGATTCTGAGTCCCCGGGTAAAGCCAAAGCCAGTATGGCTGGGGACTTTCCACCCTTCCTAAGGGATAAGTCACCCTTTGTAAATAGCGTGGTTTGTATTTCGGTTACGGAACAAATGACAAATTCGAAGATAATTTGTATTTTTCCTAACCATACAAACCTTAGCTATTTACACATATTTGCCCGCCAGCCCTGTCCCCCAAGACAAGTCCTACCTCTAAGTGAAAGTGAGTATTCACCTGTGTGTGAGGGGGAGGAGGGGTAGCTAGCTACCACTCCCCTACCCCCCCGCTAACTAGCGCGGGGGTAATACACCCTCGTTAAATTCTAATGGCTCGCCATTTCAGCTACGCTAAAAGTAATAACCCTTTGTAAATAGCTAAGGTTTGTATGGTTAGGAAAAATACAAATTATCTTCGAATTTGTCATTTTTCTCTCTGTCGTGCTCCCGATAAGACGTGCTTATTCGCTGTTGCTAAACTGGATTTGTTTTCACAACTAATTGGTGAAGTACACTATTCTAGTTTTGAGCTTTCGCTATGCAGGTGTTTTATCTTCATCTTAAATCTTGAACTCGTTTTGGATAGATTTAATTATGGTGACAAAGAGAGTATGGACTTTCTTTCACTTTTAAATGGCCGACCCTTCCCTTAGCGGAAGTGTGTTTAGGCTTTTAGTAATTATATCACGTTATAGTTTTTCCTCTATATATTTTATATCTCTCCGCCTTTATTAGGCCTCTTCGATTAACTTTCCATTTATTATAAACATATAAAAATAATTTTAATGTTTTGTTTATATAGACCTTTCCTGAGAGTAGGCGGTCCTAACTTGGAAATCGAAGTTAATCAACGTTGAGCCCTTTATATCGTAATTAGCTTTTAAAGAGCTAAGGATTTAAAACTTTTTAAATGTAATATTTTATGAAAGAATTTCTTTGATAGTCTTCGTACTGTTTTCAAAGATGAACTAACGTTTAGTTTATTTATGCTACGCAGTTGTTGACGTTCAGGACGTTCAACATGCGCTCTATCGTTACGATAGAGAGAGAGTGTATCACGGTTTCACTTTGCAGTAAGAGTAAATCGATTCTGACGTTTTGTTCATTCTTTCTTAGCTTAAATGTTTTAAATTCTATTTTAAAGGAACTTTTTATTTGAAAAACCTTTCAGTTTTTTCCTTTAGTCAAATAACATTTGTTCCGTAACCGAAATACAAACCACGCTATTTACAAAGGGTTATTACTTTTAGCGTAGCTGAAATGGCGAGCCATTAGAATTTAACGAGGGTGTATTACCCCCGCGCTAGTTAGCGGGGGGGTAGGGGAGTGGTAGCTAGCTACCCCTCCTCCCCCTCACACACAGGTGAATACTCACTTTCACTTTTGGCTCGGACTGTGACAGACGTCTCTGTCTTGGTCCTCGCTTGGCAGCCATTGTCTGTTTTGTCTTTACTTAATCGCTTACTTTTCTTTTACTCAATATATATGTAAACATGTTTTCATGTTTGTATATATATTTGAGTATAGAAATAAGTAAGTTTCCTTTTCAGATGTGTGTGTGTAGTGTACGATATCTACGTGGAGGCCTCGGCAGTTAGGCCACCACGGCCTAATTTTATGGGTTGCGATCGAGTTTGACTTCGGTCTTTCTCTCTCTCTCTCTCTTGAGGTCGTTCACCCTTTTACTATGTTTTACTACGCCCTTGTAGCTTCCTTCCCGTGTGGGTGGGGTTGCTACGCTGTACATTTTGTCTCAATTAGTTTATGAATCTAATTGTAGTTGTTAATTTTTCAGCTTGTAGAACGATTCCTTTCGGGGTTTTCGTTTTTTCTTTAGTGTTCATTCATTTTTAAATTACATAATTACATAGTTACATAATTATAATTGTTATAATTCTGTTTTGGTTACAGCTCTCCTTCCGCGAGTGTAAGTGGTTGTGAGGGCACGTGCCTGTTGTGTAATTCTTGTTCCTTTTCCTCGGGATTCCTCTTCGGAGCCTTCCCGGGGGAATGAATGTGTACTAATATTATTTGTTTTATTTTTTTACAGTTACCGATCTAGTTCGTTTCTGTAATATAGCAACGGTGTGAGCTGTCTGGTTGAGTCCTGGGGATTCGGCTGTTGCTGCCTCCCCCCTTGTATTGTCGTCAGGGGCGTGTCTCCTTCTACTGGTAGTACTCCCGTGTCGACGGACAGCTCTCCAGTTCATTTTAGAACAGTCAGGAGGCTTGCCTCCTTGGGCGGATAACTTTCCTTCCGAGGGAAGTTTTTTCCTGTCCAGGCTTGAGCTTTTCCTCTTTTGGGGGGTTCTTCTCTTGCCTTTTTTTCGTGCGACTATGCTCTTGGTGCTGAGCGGTCGCACCTGCAGTTTCGCTCAAGGGGCTGGGCAACTGCAGGAGCTCCTCTTCGGAGGATTGCCCCTTTTAGGTCACTGGCTGACCAGTCTCTTCCACGAAGTGTTTCTCTTTCGTTCGCGAGAGAGTACACTCATAGAGACTCCTCTTCGGAGGTTTCTTCTGTTGCTGTTGCTGTTGGCCTCCCTCGCCGTAAGGCCCTCCGTCCGCCTCGTCGTAAGGGCCTCTCATCTCCCTATAAGGGTGCTTGAGGCGCCTTTTTGAATCTCCGTTTGCAGCCTACAACTTCTTTTTCTCGATCTTCCGTCTTGGTGCAGATGGACAGCAGTCTAATCTCGTCTTCCGACGGGCAACGGTCTTCCCGACGGACAACGGTCTTCCCGACGGACAGCGGTATTCCGACGGACATCAGTCTCCCGGCGGACAACGATCCCTTCGGGGCAAAGGGTTGCCCCCACGGGGGTTCTTCCCTTGCGTGTCAGGGTTTCCCTGCGTGCCCTTCTGTTCGTCAGCGCTCTCCTGTTCGTCAGCGCTTTCAAGATGATCTTCCCTGCGGTTCCTGTTACGTGCCCTGTGCGCCCACGTTCGCCCTCGCGATCTAGAACTTCGGTTCAGGTCGGGGTCAAGGACTCTTCTTCTTTGCGCAGGCTTCCACGCGTAGCCTTCGGCTCGTCAGCGATCATCAGCTCGTCAGCGATCATCAGCTCGTCAGCGATCATCAGCTCGCCAGCGATCGTCAGCTCGTCAGCGATCATCAGCTCGCCAGCGATCTCCGGATCGCCCACGTGTGTTACAGCTGGCACGCCAACGTTCTCCAACACTTCTGAAGGAACATGGTTCGCCAGCTACTAGCTCAACTGCGGATGCTGATCGCCATCGCGCGACCCTCAACTGCAGATGCTGATCGCCATCGCGCGACCCTCAAACTGCGGATGCTGATCGCCATCGCGCGACCCTCAACTGCGGATGCTGATCGTCATCGCGCGACCCTCAACTGCGGATGCTGATCGCCATCGCGCGACCCTCATTTACCTGCGCATGCTGCTCGCCATCGCACAACCCTGAACGATTGCCCGCTTACTCATGCTGCTCCTCATCGCACCACCCTGAACGATCGCCCTCCTGCAGATGCTGATCACCATCGCACCCTTTCACGCGATCATTCACCTGCGCATGCTGCTCGCCATCGCACAACCCTGAACGATTGCCCGCTTACGCATGCTGCTCCTCATCGCACAACCCTGAACGATCGCCCTCTTGCGGATGCTGATCACCATCGCACCCTTTCACGCGATCATTCACCTGCGCATGCTGCTCGCCATCGCACAACCCTGAACGATTGCCCGCTTACGCATGCTGCTCCTCATCGCACCACCCTGAACGATCGCCCTCCTGCAGATGCTGATCACCATCGCACCCTTTCACGCGATCATTCACCTGCGCATGCTGCTCGCCATCGCACAACCCTGCACGATTGCCCGCTTACGCATGCTGCTCCTCATCGCACAACCCTGAACGCTCGCCCTCTTGCGGATGCTGATCACCATCGCACCCTATCACGCGATCATTCACCTACACATGCTGCTCGCCATCGCTTACCGCCAGCGATCTTCTTCACCTACGCGGCAGCACGATCCCTCGCCGTCACGCCCATTCGCCTGCGCGCCCGCGCGATCGTCCTGCGCGCCCGCGCGATCGCTCGCCTGCGCGCCCGCGGCGCGCTCGCCTGCGCCCGCGCGATCGCTCGCCTGCGCGCCCGCGCGATCGCTCGCCTGCGCGCCCGCGCGATCGCTCGCCTGCGCGCCACCGCGCGATCGCTCGCCTGCGCGCCCTCGCGACCGCTCGCACTGCGCGCCCGCACGACCGCTCGCCTGTGCGCCCCGCGCGACCATTCGCCTTTGCGCGACCGTTCGCCCTCGCGCGACCATAGTTCGCGGCGAATTCCACAGCCGGTGGTAGCAGCAGGGACGCGTGCTCCTAGGCGGCACTCGGGATCACCTCCATCCAAGCACAGGTTGGTAGTGCAGGACGAAGACAGGTCAGTACAGCATTCTTCCCACCTTCTTTTCAGGCAGGAACCGTCGTGTCCTCTCCAAAGGATCGCCCGATCCCTTTCACCTTAGCGAGGATTTCGGACTCTGTGTCCTTGGAGCAGCAGACATGGTTTGATCCGCTGGCACGGGCGTTAATGAGGGTTATGAAACCAGCACTCACCGGCCAGGGTAACAAACCAGCGGCTGTCTCTCCTACGCTGAAGAGAAATAGAGGAGTGGACTTCGTGGTGACTTCCCCCAGGGCGAAGTTGGTTTCCAAGAGGTCGGTCTCGAGGGTCCCCTCTCCTGCACGAGTACTCTCTCCTTCTCCCGCCCTGGAAGGATTTTTGGCGGGGGGGCTTTCCGTTGAAGATTTCTCCATCGGACAAGGGGTGACTGCTTACCTCTT
>NC_090744.1:19645958-19655958 GCF_036898095.1 Palaemon carinicauda
AGCAGTGTTTAATGATTTCCCCCCCCAGTTAACACTGATGAGAGAAGTGTTTAATGATTTCCCCCCAGTTAACACTGATGAGAGAAGTGTTTAATGATTTTTCCCCCCAGTTAACACTGATGAGAGAAGTGTTTAATGATTTTTCCCCCCCAGTTAACACTGATGAGAGAAGTGTTTAATGATTTTTCCCCCCAGTTAACACTGATGAGAGAAGTGTTTAATGATTTTTCCCCCCAGTTAACACTGATGAGAGAAGTGTTTAATGATTTTTCCCCCCAGTTAACACTGATGAGAGAAGTGTTTAATGATTTTCCCCCCAGTTAACACTGATGAGAGAAGTGTTTAATGATTTTCCCCCCAGTTAACACTGATGAGAGAAGTGTTTAATGATTTTCCCCCCAGTTAACACTGATGAGAGAAGTGTTTAATGATTTCCCCCCAGTTAACACTGATGAGAGAAGTGTTTAATGATTTTTCCCCCCAGTTAACACTGATGAGAGAAGTGTTTAATGATTCCCCCCCAGTTAACACTGATGAGAGAAGTGTTTAATGATTTTTCCCCCCCAGTTAACACTGATGAGAGAAGTGTTTAATGATTTTTCCCCCCAGTTAACACTGATGAGAGAAGTGTTTAATGATTTTTCCCCCCAGTTAACACTGATGAGAGAAGTGTTTAATGATTTTTCCCCCCCCCAGTTAACACTGATGAGAGAAGTGTTTAATGATTTTTCCCCCCAGTTAACACTGATGAGAGAAGTGTTTAATGATTTCCCCCCAGTTAACACTGATGAGAGAAGTGTTTAATGATTCCCCCCCCAGTTAACACTGATGAGAGAAGTGTTTAATGATTTTCCCCCCAGTTAACACTGATGAGAGAAGTGTTTAATGATTTTCCCCCCCAGTTAACACTGATGAGAGAAGTGTTTAATGATTTCCCCCCCAGTTAACACTGATGAGAGAAGTGTTTAATGATTTTCCCCCCCAGTTAACACTGATGAGAGAAGTGTTTAATGATTTTTCCCCCCCAGTTAACACTGATGAGAGAAGTGTTTAATGATTTCCCCCCCCCAGTTAACACTGATGAGAGAAGTGTTTAATGATTTTTCCCCCCCAGTTAACACTGATGAGAGAAGTGTTTAATGATTTCCCCCCCCAGTTAACACTGATGAGAGAAGTGTTTAATGATTTCCCCCCCCAGTTAACACTGATGAGAGAAGTGTTTAATGATTTTCCCCCCCAGTTAACACTGATGAGAGAAGTGTTTAATGATTTCCCCCCCCAGTTAACACTGATGAGAGAAGTGTTTAATGATTTCCCCCCCAGTTAACACTGATGAGAGAAGTGTTTAATGATTTCCCCCCCCAGTTAACACTGATGAGAGAAGTGTTTAATGATTTCCCCCCCCCCAGTTAACACTGATGAGAGAAGTGTTTAATGATTTCCCCCCCCCCAGTTAACACTGATGAGAGAAGTGTTTAATGATTTCCCCCCCAGTTAACACTGATGAGAGAAGTGTTTAATGATTTCCCCCCCCAGTTAACACTGATGAGAGAAGTGTTTAATGATTTCCCCCCCAGTTAACACTGATGAGAGAAGTGTTTAATGATTTCCCCCCCCCCAGTTAACACTGATGAGAGAAGTGTTTAATGATTTCCCCCCCCAGTTAACACTGATGAGAGAAGTGTTTAATGATTTCCCCCCCCCCCCAGTTAACACTGATGAGAGAAGTGTTTAATGATTTACCCCCCCAGTTAACACTGATGAGAGAAGTGTTTAATGATTTCCCCCCGCCCAGTAACACTGATGAGAGAAGTGTTTAATGATTCCCCCCCAGTTAACACTGATGAGAGAAGTGTTTAATGATTCCCCCCCAGTTAACACAGATGAGAGAAGTGTTTAATGATTTTCCCCCCAGTTAACACTGATGAGAGAAGAGTTTAATGATTTCCCCCCCAGTTAACACTGATGAAAGAAGTGTTTAATGATTTCCCCCCCCCCCAGTTAACACTGATGAGAGAAGTGTTTAATGATTTTACCCCCCCAGTTAACACAGATGAGAGAAGTGTTTAATGATTTCCCCCCCAGTTAACACAGATGAGAGACGTGTTTAATCATTTTCCCCCCCAGTTAACACTGATGAGAGAAGTGTTTAATGATTTTTCCCCCCAGTTAACACTGATGAGAGAAGTGTTTAATAATTTCCCCCCCCAGTTAACAATGATGAGAGAAGTGTTTAATGATTTTCCCCCCCAGTTAACACTGATGAGAGAAGTGTTTAATGATTTCCCCCCCAGTTAACACTGATGAGAGAAGTGTTTAATGATTCCCCCCCCAGTTAACACTGATGAGAGAAGTGTTTAATGATTTTTCCCCCCCAGTTAACACTGATGAGAGAAGTGTTTAATGATTTCCCCCCCCCAGTTAACACTGATGAGAGAAGTGTTTAATGATTTTCCCCCCAGTTAACACTGATGAGAGAAATGTTTAATGATTCCCCCCCCCAGTTAACACTGATGAGAGAAGTGTTTAATGATTTCCCCCCCAGTTAACACTGACGAGAGAAGTGTTTAATGATTTTTCCCCCCCAGTTAACACAGATGAGAGAAGTGTTTAATGATTCCCCCCCCCCAGTTAACACAGATGAGAGAAGTGTTTAATGATTTTTCCCCCCAGTTAACACTGATGAGAGAAGTGTTTAATGATTTTTCCCCCTAGGTTAACACTGATGAGAGAAGTGTTTAATGATTCCCCCCCAGTTAACAATGATGAGAGAAGTGTTTAATGATTTCCCCCCCCAGTTAACACTGATGAGAGAAGTGTTTAATGAATTCCCCCCCCCCCAGTTAACACTGATGAGAGAAGTGTTTAATGATTTTCCCCCCCAGTTAACACTGATGAGAGAAGTGTTTAATGATTTCCCCCCCCCAGTTAACACTGATGAGAGAAGTGTTTAATGATTTTCCCCCCAGTTAACACTGATGAGAGAAGTGTTTAATGATTTCCCCCCCCCCCCAGTTACCACTGATGAGAGAAGTGTTTAATGATTTTTCCCCCCCAGTTAACACAGATGAGAGAAGTGTTTAATGATTTTCCCCCCAGTTAACACTGATGAGAGAAGTGTTTAATGATTTTTCCCCCCAGTTAACAATGATGAGAGAAGTGTTTAATGATTTTTCCCCCCAGTTAACACTGATGAGAGAAGTGTTTAATGATTTTCCCCCCAGTTAACACTGATGAGAGAAGTGATTAATGATTTTTCCCCCAGTTAACACTGATGAGAGAAGTGTTTTATGATTTCCCCCCCCCCCAGTTAACACTGATGAGAGAAGTGTTTAATGATTTTTCCCCCAGTTAACACTGGTGAGAGAAGTGTTTAATGATTCCCCCCCAGTTAACACTGATGAGAGAAGTGTTTAATGATTCCCCCCCAGGTAACACTGATGAGAGAAGTGTTTAATGATTTTTCCCCCCAGTTAACACTGATGAGAGAAGTGTTTAATGATTTTCCCCCCAGTTAACACTGATGAGAGAAGTGTTTAATGATTTTTCCCCCCAGTTAACACTGATGAGAGAAGTGTTTAATGATTCCCCCCCCCAGTTAACACTGATGAGAGAAGTGTTTAATGATTTTCCCCCCAATTAACACTGATGAGAGAAGTGTTTAATGATTTTCCCCCCAATTAACACTGATGAGAGAAGTGTTTAATGATTTCCCCCCCCCATTAACACTGATGAGAGAAGTGTTTAATGATCCCCCCCCAGTTAACACAGATGAGAGAAGTGTTTAATAATTTTCCCCCCAGTTAACACTGATGAGAGAAGTGTTTAATGATTTTTCCCCCAGTTAACACTGATGAGAGAAGTGTTTAATGATTTTCCCCCAGTTAACACTGATGAGAGAAGTGTTTAATGATTTCCCCCCCCCCCAGTTAACACTGATGAGAGAAGTGTTTAATGATTTCACCCCCCCCCCCAGTTAACACTGATGAAAGAAGTGTTTATGATTTTTTCCCCCCAGTTAACAATGATGAGAGGAGTGTTTAATGATTTCCCCCCCCCCAGTTAACACTGATGAGAGAAGTGTTTAATGATTTTTCCCCCCAGTTAACACTGATGAGAGAAGTGTTTAATGATTCTTCCCCCCCAGTTAACACTGATGAGAGAAGTGTTTAATGATTCTTCCCCCCCCAGTTAACACTGATGAGAGAAGTTTTTAATGATTTCCCCCCCAGTTAACACTGATGAGAGAAGTGTTTAATGATTCCCCCCCCCCAGTTAACACTGATGAGAGAAGTGTTTAATGATTTCCCCCCCAGTTAACACTGATGAGAGAAGTGTTTAATGATTCCCCCCCCCCAGTTAACTCTGATGAGAGAAGTGTTTAATGATTTCCCCCCCAGTTAACACTGATGAGAGAAGTGTTTAATGATTTCCCCCCCCCCCAAGTTAACACTGATGAGAGAAGTGTTTAATGATTTCCCCCCCCCCCAGTTAACACTGATGAGAGAAGTGTTTAATGATTCTTCCCCCCCCCAGTTAACACTGATGAGAGAAGTGTTTAATGATTCCCCCCCCCCAGTTAACACTGATGAGAGAAGTGTTTAATGATTTTTCCCCCCCAGTTAACACTGATGAGAGAAGTGTGTAATGATTTACCCCCCCCCCAGTTAACACTGATGAGAGAAGTGTTTAATGATTTCCCCCCCGCCCAGTTAACACTGATGAGAGAAGTGTTTAATGATTTCCCCCCCCCAGTTAACACTGATGAGAGAAGTGTTTAATGATTCCCCCCCAGTTAACACAGATGAGAGAAGTGTTTAATGATTTTTCCCCCCAGTTAACACTGATGAAAGAAGTGTTTAATGATTTTCCACCCCAGTTAACACTGATGAAAGAAGTGTTTAATGATTTCCCCCCCCCCCAGTTAACACTGATGAGAGAAGTGTTTAATGATTTTACCCCCCCAGTTAACACAGATGAGAGAAGTGTTTAATGATTTCCCCCCCCCCCAGTTAACACAGATGAGAGAAGTGTTTAATGATTTTCCCCCCAGTTAACACTGATGAGAGAAGTGTTTAATGATTTTTCCCCCCAGTTAACACTGATGAGAGAAGTGTTTAATAATTTCCCCCCCAGTTAACAATGATGAGAGAAGTGTTTAATGATTTTCCCCCCTCAGTTAACACTGATGAGAGAAGTGTTTAATGATTTCCCCCCCCCCAGTTAACACTGATGAGAGAAGTGTTTAATGATTTTCCCCCCCAGTTAACACTGATGAGAGAAGTGTTTAATGATTTCCCCCCCCCCCAGTTAACACTGATGAGAGAAGTGTTTAATGATTCCCCCCCCCAGTTAACACTGATGAGAGAAGTGTTTAATGATTTCCCCCCCCCCCAGTTAACACTGATGAGAGAAGTGTTTAATGATTTCCCCCCCAGTTAACACTGATGAGAGAAGTGTTTAATGATCCCCCCCCCCAGTTAACACTGATGAGAGAAGTGTTTAATGATTCCCCCCCCCCCAGTTAACACAGATGAGAGAAGTGTTTAATAATTTTCCCCCAAGTTAACACTGATGAGAGAAGTGTTTAATGATTTTTCCCCCAGTTAGCACTGATGAGAGAAGTGTTTAATGATTTTTCCCCCAGTTAACACTGATGAGAGAAGTGTTTAATGATTTCCCTCCCCTAGTTTAACACTGATGAGAGAAGTGTTTAATGATTTCACCCCCCCCCCAGTTAACACTGATGAAAGAAGTGTTTAATGATTTTTCCCCCCCAGTTAACACTGATGAGAGAAGTGTTTAATCATTCCTCCCCCCCCAGTTAACACTGAAGAGAGAAGTGTTTAATGATTTTTCCTCCCCAGTTAACACTGATGAGAGAAGTGTTTAATGATTCTTCCCCCCCAGTTAACACTGATGAGAGAAGTGTTTAATGATTTCCCCCCCAGTTAACACTGATGAGAGAAGTGTTTAATGATTCTTCCCCCCCAGTTAACACTGATGAGAGAAGTGTTTAATGATTCTTCCCCCCCCAGTTAACACTGATGAGAGAAGTTTTTAATGATTTCCCCCCCAGTTAACACTGATGAGAGAAGTGTTTAATGATTCCCCCCCCCAGTTAACACTGATGAGAGAAGTGTTTAATGATTTCCCCCCCCCAGTTAACACTGATGAGAGAAGTGTTTAATGATTCCCCCCCCCCAGTTAACTCTGATGAGAGAAGTGTTTAATGATTTCCCCCCCAGTTAACACTGATGAGAGAAGTGTTTAATGATTTCCCCCCCCCCAAGTTAACACTGATGAGAGAAGTGTTTAATGATTTCCCCCCCCCCAGTTAACACTGATGAGAGAAGTGTTTAATGATTCTTCCCCCCCCCAGTTAACACTGATGAGAGAAGTGTTTAATGATTCCCCCCCCCAGTTAACACTGATGAGAGAAGTGTTTAATGATTTTCCCCCCCCAGTTAACACTGATGAGAGAAGTGTTTAATGATTTACCCCCCCCCAGTTAACACTGATGAGAGAAGTGTTTAATGATTTCCCCCCCGCCCAGTTAACACTGATGAGAGAAGTGTTTAATGATTTCCCCCCCCCCAGTTAACACTGATGAGAGAAGTGTTTAATGATTCCCCCCCCCAGTTAACACAGATGAGAGAAGTGTTTAATGATTTTTCCCCCCAGTTAACACTGATGAAAGAAGTGTTTAATGATTTTCCACCCCAGTTAACACTGATGAAAGAAGTGTTTAATGATTTCCCCCCCCAGTTAACACTGATGAGAGAAGTGTTTAATGATTTTACCCCCCCCCAGTTAACACAGATGAGAGAAGTGTTTAATGATTTCCCCCCCCAGTTAACACAGATGAGAGAAGTGTTTAATGATTTTCCCCCCAGTTAACACTGATGAGAGAAGTGTTTAATGATTTTTCCCCCCAGTTAACACTGATGAGAGAAGTGTTTAATGATTCCCCCCCCCCAGTTAACACAGATGAGAGAAGTGTTTAATAATTTCCCCCCCAGTTAACAATGATGAGAGAAGTGTTTAATGATTTTCCCCCCCAGTTAACACTGATGAGAGAAGTGTTTAATGATTTCCCCCCCCCCCAGTTAACACTGATGAGAGAAGTGTTTAATGATTTTCCCCCCCAGTTAACACTGATGAGAGAAGTGTTTAATGATTTCCCCCCCCCCCCAGTTAACACTGATGAGAGAAGTGTTTAATGATTCCCCCCCCAGTTAACACTGATGAGAGAAGTGTTTAATGATTTCCCCCCCCAGTTAACACTGATGAGAGAAGTGTTTAATGATTTTTCCCCCCAGTTAACACTGATGAGAGAAGTGTTTAATGATTCCCCCCCCCCCAGTTAACACAGATGAGAGAAGTGTTTAATAATTTTCCCCCAAGTTAACACTGATGAGAGAAGTGTTTAATGATTTTTCCCCCAGTTAGCACTGATGAGAGAAGTGTTTAATGATTTTTCCCCCAGTTAACACTGATGAGAGAAGTGTTTAATGATTTCCCTCCCCCAGTTAACACTGATGAGAGAAGTGTTTAATGATTTCACCCCCCCCAGTTAACACTGATGAAAGAAGTGTTTAATGATTTTTCCCCCCCAGTTAACACTGATGAGAGAAGTGTTTAATCATTCCCCCCCCCCCAGTTAACACTGATGAGAGAAGTGTTTAATGATTTTTCCTCCCCAGTTAACACTGATGAGAGAAGTGTTTAATGATTCTTCCCCCCCAGTTAACACTGATGAGAGAAGTGTTTAATGATTTCCCCCCCAGTTAACACTGATGAGAGAAGTGTTTAATGATTCCCCCCCAGTTAACACTGATGAGAGAAGTGTTTAATGATTTCCCCCCCCCCAGTTAACACTGATGAGAGAAGTGTTTAATGATTTCCCCCCCCAGTTAACACTGATGAGAGAAGTGTTTAATGATTTCCCTCCCCCAGTTAACACTGATGAGAGAAGTGTTTAATGATTTCCCCCCCAGTTAACACTGATGAGAGAAGTGTTTAATGATTCTTCCCCCCCAGCTAACACTGATGAGAGAAGTGTTTAATGATTTCCCGCCCCCAGTTAACACTGATGAGAGAAGTGTTTAATGATTCTTCCCCCCCCCAGTTAACACTGATGAGAGAAGTGTTTAATGATTTCCCCCCCCCCCAGTTAACACTGATGAGAGAAGTGTTTAATGATTTTTCCCCCCCAGTTAACACTGATGAGAGAAGTGTTTAATGATTTACCCCCCCCAGTTAACACTGATGAGAGAAGTGTTTAATGATTTCCCCCCCCCGCCCAGTTAACACTGATGAGAGAAGTGTTTAATGATTTCCCCCCCCCAGTTAACACTGATGAGAGAAGTGTTAAATGATCCCCCCCAGTTAACACAGATGAGAGAAGTGTTTAATGATTTTCCCCCCAGTTAACACTGATGAGAGAAGTGTTTAATGATTTCCCCCCCCCAGTTAACACTGATGAGAGAAGTGTTTAATGATTTTCCCCCCTCCAGTTAACACTGATGAGAGAAGTGTTTAATGATTTCCCCCCCAGTTAACACTGATGAGAGAAGTGTTTAAAGATTTTTCCCCCCAGTTAACACTGATGAGAGAAGTGTTTAATGATTTCCCCCCCCCCCAGTTAACACAGATGAGAGAAGTGTTTAATGATTTTCCCCCCAGTTAACACTGATGAGAGAAGTGTTTAATGATTTTTCCCCCAGTTAACAATGATGAGAGAAGTGTTTAATGATTTTCCCCCCAGTTAACACTGATGAGAGAAGTGTTTAATGATTTTCCCCCCAGTTAACACTGATGAGAGAAGTGTTTAATGATTTTTCCCCAGTTAACACTGATGAGAGAAGTGTTTTATGATTTCCCCCCCCCAGTTAACACTGATGAGAGAAGTGTTTAATGATTTTCCCCCCAGTTAACACTGATGAGAGAAGTGTTTAATGATTCCCCCCCCAAGTTAACAATGATGAGAGAAGTGTTTAATGATTCCCCCCCCAGTTAACACTGATGAGAGAAGTGTTTAATGATTTTTCCCCCCAGTTAACACTGATGAGAGAAGTGTTTAATGATTTTCCCCCCAGTTAACACTGATGAGAGAAGTGTTTAATGATTCCCCCCCCCCCAGTTAACACTGATGAGAGAAGTGTTTAATGATTTTCCCCCCAATTAACACTGATGAGAGAAGTGTTTAATGATTTCCCCCCCCCCGTTAACACAGATGAGAGAAGTGTTTAATAATTTTCCCCCCAGTTAACACTGATGAGAGAAGTGTTTAATGATTTTTCCCCCAGTTAACACTGATGAGAGAAGTGTTTAATGATTTTTCCCCCAGTTAACACTGATGAGAGAAGTGTTTAATGATTTCCCCCCCCCCAGTTAACACTGATGAGAGAAGTGTTTAATGATTTCCCCCCCCTGTTACCACTGATGAAAGAAGTGTTTAATGATTTTTCCCCCCAGTTAACACTGATGAGAGAAGTGTTTAATGATTTCCCCCCCCCTGTTACCACTGATGAGAGAAGTGTTTAATGATTTTCCCCCCCAGTTAACACTGATGAGAGAAGTGTTTAATGATTCTTCCCCCCCCCAGTTAACACTGATGAGAGAAGTGTTTAATGATTTCCCCCCCCCCAGTTAACACTGATGAGAGAAGTGTTTAATGATTTCCCCCCCAGTTAACACTGATGAGAGAAGTGTTTAATGATTCCCCCCCCCAGTTTACACTGATGAGAGAAGTGTTTAATGATTCCCCCCCCCCAGTTTACACTGATGAGAGAAGTGTTTAATGATTTCCCCCCCCAGTTAACACTGATGAGAGAAGTGTTTAATGATTTTTCCCCCCAGTTAACACTGATGAGAGAAGTGTTTAATGATTTCCCCCCCCCCAAGTTAACACTGATGAGAGAAGTGTTTAATGATTTCCCCCCCCCCCAGGTAACACTGATGAGAGAAGTGTTTAATGATTCTTCCCCCCCCCGTT